>NC_081349.1:41466158-41610448 GCF_029784015.1 Lycium ferocissimum
TTTAACTTATTATCCAGTTTCGGGGTAAAACAAAAGGATGTAGAAAAACAAAATTTGCATGCTATATCTATTTTTTAACGAGCCTCAAATTGTATTACAAAGTTGATTTGCACTTCTTTGGTCATAAGTTACAGCCCAACTTTTTGGTATAAACAGATACGTTCAATTTTCATCTATACATGCTTAACCAAAATCCTTGAAAGTCCACCTGTTGCCGCTTCTTACCTCCTTAAAGTTAACATTTTAGGTTTCTAAACGACTTATTTATATAAAGGATATAAATTTAATCATTTTTAACGGGTAAACGATTTATCCAATAAAAAAATTGAGATATCCATATCCGCACTGTTAAGCAATTAATTATAAATTTCATTCCGTGCACCAACCGTTAATTTGTTAAACCAATAACAATAAGCCAATAAACATATTTTGCGGTTGAGTTATAGGTTACGGTTCGATACCTTTTCTTTTTGAGATCAAATTCAACACAAAAAGTTGTGGCCTTAACTTTTCCTCGAGAAACTTTTGCAATTTTCTGTTAATATTTCCCATAAACCAATCAGACTCATGGCCGGATCCACTTCTTCAGCGGAATCTAGTACTCCGTATATTTACTGTTATTATCAACTCTAAAATTTCGTTAAAAAGTTTTTTAAATATACTTTGACTAAATTCGCAATCTATCTGATATTATACAATCTTCAATGATGCAATTAGATTTAGCTAGAAAAATCAAAGTTGGTTCCACATTGATCAGCAAATCAACAATTCCTGTACCAAACGGCACGTCTCTTTATATTAAAAAGTAGCATATAATATATAGTAATACTAATAACATAACAACAATAACAAGTGAGAACACAACATCTAACATTTTCCTTCTTCATTCCAAATCTTGAGGAACTAATACTGTTTAATGAACCATCAATTAAATCAAAATTCTTCGTCATCATCAATTAATTTAAAAATCCTTAAGCAATTTTCGGACCTGTTCCAATGTAACAAAGAGCACAATAGCAAATGGTCCCTGCCTTGAAATTGTAGGGATAAATCCTTTATACAAAGCCATTGGGCTCAGCTTTGATTGTGGTCATTGCACAATCAGTACGTTGTTGGGTGGCGCCAATTGCTTCCGCCCAATGTTCATGTCATCACATGTCTTGATCACATCCACCGGATTCGTCACCACCGCCGCCACAAAACCAGCTGCAAAACTCGCTGTCACGTGGGTCCCGAGCCCGTCTTTCATGATATCATTCCGTAAAATCATCTCCTTGAACTCGTCATAAGACGCCAGCTGTGAGGCTGTCACTAGCATGGCGCGGTTCACAGTAAGGGATGAACCGCGCCACAGGCTAGTGACCCCCTCGCTCTTACACATTTGAGTAATAGCGTCCACCACGCTCTTGTAATTCCTCCTTTGGGCGGACGGCAATCTGCCGTCCGCCTGCATGCGGACCATCGCCACATCAGCGGGATTCCCTACCGCGGCCCCGATGCCCCCGGCGATGAGTCCCGCAACAATCTTTCTCCCTAAAGGCATATTATTCGTATTAGGGTCCGTCCATTTTGTCTTCAACATGTCGTACAACCCCATCCGGGTAGTCGAATAAAGGGTCTGTCGGAGAACTGTAGCTGACACGCCAGAATAAAGCGCAGCGACGCCTTCTTGCTGGATGATCCGTACCCCGACAGAAATGGGCCCCACACGAGGAACGACACGTGGGGCAACTGGCACGTGGGCGTTAGTTGTGTGATTAGATGGATGAAAAGCAAGAGCAGGGCGAAGCGTCTGGACAGGATTAACTGTACCAGACGCTTCGCCTTGAAGCTGCATACGTACCTTGATGAGATCGAGTGGATGTGTACTACATCCAGCGATAATTGAAGCAATGCCTCCTTCAACAAATCCTTTCACCCCCATAATAAATCAAGATCTGCTCCAAACAAAGTCTTTTTTTTTTTTTTTTTGCTTTTTCTTGATGAAAAATTAAAAGGGGATCTTGATTCTCTTATTTTGTTTTTTGATTTGTAGGAAAAAATTAGGACCAGTTGGAATTAGAGGACGTATCACTGGAAACCAAGAGATGAGAATGGATGCCAAAGGCTATAGATGCAAAGTGTGGGATGTTAGATCTCTGAGACATATGCTGAGAGAGATGAATTTGGTTGATTGAGAGAAATTGGAGGAAAGGGATTTATTTATAGGGAAAAGTAATAAAGAGAGAAAGGAAAGGAAATGGAAATTACGTTTTCAAAGTACGCGTGATTTCTCTTTCTATAATATAGCATGTGGAGTTGGGATTTACAGCTAAGGTAAGTTTGTTTGTTTTATTTAATTTCCTCCAATATTTACGCGGATGTGGGTCCCAACACACGAATTTAAGAAAGAATTGACATATCATGAGATTTTTCCTAAGGTGCTTTTTCCATTTTTCCTTGTCCCTTTCTCGGATATTTATCATAAGTCCTTTAATTACAACTTTTAACTTATACTAAAGTAAGGGGTCGTTTGGTTGCTAGTCGAAATAGTCCCGGGATTATAATCCCCGACTAATTTATCCCATATAGGGATTATTTTATACCATCCAAAAGATGGTATAAAATAATCCCAAAGATAAGTGGGAGTTAAGAAGGTATAAGGTGCGCTATTAATTTGGTAGCTTAATTTTTATTACTGCGCGTTTAGTGCAAGGTATAAATTTATTCCGGGATTATTTTATACCTTATACCAAACGTGGTATAAAAATTAGCGCTGGGATAACCCACCTTATACCTTGAACCAAACGACCACTATAGTTATAACTGCTCAACCCTAAATTTCTAGAGTTTGTAGGAATTTAGTAGCTCAGTTGGTTGATTAGCTGAACTTTCACCTTGTTGGTGAGAATTCGAATCCCACGTTGTAATCCCCTTCCCTATCCCCTATGTAATAAAATAAAATAAAAAGTTTTTTTTAAAAAAAAAATCTAGAGTTGAGATACACAAAGATAAACACAGTAAAAAGTTATGTGTATCGATTGTTTATGCCAAATTAATAAATTGAGTAGTATGAAATATGTGTTTGCACATGCACTTTCATCACCTAATCATAGTTAATTAATGCATATTTATTTCATTAAATCACTTAATCATAGTTAGTTGAATTACTTTGATGTAAATATCCGGATGAGTTGTTACATATAACACACTGTTTTCCTCGAGCTTTTAAACTAGGGTAGGTAGGAAAATTACTAAGAAGAAGATGTTCCATTTTTGGTGAATATTTTTCAGAAAAACTCATAAAACTTAATTAAAAAAAAATGAAGCTATCCCCAATGTTAGTGACCCATTATCTTTAATTTAGTTAGACGTTGGCTAATCCCGCAATTGTATTACAAACTAAAATCAACATAATCAATTTTTCCTCCCATAAAATAAAAAATCAGCAAGAGATAGTGGCACATGTTTTGACGTTTTAAGAAGCTTCATTTTTTAGCTTTTACTAAGACATGAACACGGTCCTTTTATAATTTATATAAATTACAAGAAAAAGAAGAAGTTAGAGCTGATAGTAACTTCTCATAAAAGTAAAGCAAGGGAATCAAACAACAATGCTGACAGTGAACGCCCTTACTCTGACTCACTTCTGATTCATACAAAATAAAAATGAAAATAAAAGTAAATAAGTGAAAATTAAACCAAAGCTTCATAAAATTACTATTGGAGAAAAGAGGACATGCCTGCAATTTATTGAACTTATGAAAATTATTAGAAAAATGTACAATCTAAATTTTCCTCAACTTGCACTATCTGAATTGAGACACTTATATCAACTTGATTCGAATTTAATTATGAAACAAGGACGCATGCAATGAAAAAAAAAACAACTCAACTTGACTGTAATGGCACTTCATCTAATTGGGGGAGACTTGTTTAATTTCTTTAATGTTCAAAATTGACTAATAAAAAGTATGTGTTATGAATACATTACGTTATGAGATGGATACATTACGTTTATGGTGGCTGCCCATTTAGTTTCCCAAATATGTTATGAATCCATTTATTGTGTGAACATTTCACTCAATGAACTACTAGCATACATGTACCTTATTAATGTATAACTTAAGGCTTGTATCTAACGAATGATTTGTATATCCTATAAAATGGTATTCTTCAATTCTGTGGAAGATAGACTTGAAGTGACTTGAATATACTTGAAATAAGAAGAAAAATTTTCTCCTCCTCTATACATCATTGTCTACATTTCTTGTCTTATATTGCTCTTATTTTAAAGCACGTTATCAGCCGAAGCTCTAATCAATCGAAGGTTTCGATATGATTTTCATTTTTGTGTTATGAACATCAAGCGAGGTATGTTTTCCAAAAGATCTACTTTATTTGGTTCTTGGAATATTGAAGTATCATTATAGTTACATTATATTACATGTCAGTAAAGAACCTAATTATATCTTGAATTCTCAAGACATAAGCATGAAATAATATTAACGACAGTGGTTGCTAAAGTAGCTTAAATGAATTTGATATAGGTTGATTGGCTTTAGTCTTATGAATACACTTACATGCATGTCCTTAAATAATCTAACCTTGATCATTATTACGTTATTGAATATATGTGACACGATATAAGAAAATTATCACTTATATTTGGTATTATTTGATTATCCATAAAATGCCAAAGTTATTTAACACAAGTGAACTATGACAATTTACAATATGAGATTGCATATGTATTATTTTATTCGATAGCTATATAGCATGTGAATTAGATGCTCAATTAACTATCACATGAAATCCTTGGGTGGAAAAAAAAAACTTTTCTCAATGATAAAATACTATACACAAGTATGACTAAAATTTTCGTTAATATGTGAATGTCAGTAATTAATTGTATCTTGGTCATTATTCATATTAAGGGAGTGATGATCATCATATTTATTTGGATATCTACATTAGATGTATCTTCATTAAATTTAAAAGGTTATAGTATGAGATACATATCCGTTTCATTAGTAAATGTTACTTACAGAATTGTCAGAAATATGTGACCATTAGGGTGATAATAAATATTTTCATGAAGGCATATTATGACTAACCTTTTAACTTAATAACTGTTAAATTTAGTGATAATACGTTGAAGTTATTATTAACTATGGTTGGTTATTATGATCACTAAAAGTGAAAATAGTTTCAAATGCTTACTATGTTTATTACTAATGAACTGCTCTATTGCTTGTAAAAATATTATTCTTTGTACGTTCTCTAACAATGTGAAAAAGTTGTCACTCACAATTGTACAAGGAAAGAATAAGCTTTGAAAGCCCTCATCAGGTAAGCGGCAAGTTGTGTTTTCAATATTTTATGGCATTCAATTATTCCAACAGATCGAAAATACATGAATATTATCTAATAAATTTGAGATCAATTACGAAAATGTATAAGAAAATATTCTCTATTTTTATGATCTTAAATGTGCTCTTAAAGCAGCATTTACGAAAAAAGATTTTTAAAATATATTATGAGATTATTTTATGCCTAGTTGTGACTAAACAAAATTATGTTACATTCTTTGGTGAATAAGACAAATTGTGATAAACATTATATAAGGGTAAGACGATGGATTCAAGTCCCAACGCACCATGAGGGTAAGACACCGGGTTCAAGTCCTGATGCACGTTGATGATAAGATGTTGGGTTGGTTCTCTACACATTGTGGCCTAACGCGGCTTTGTGAGGGTAAGACATCGGATTCAAGTCCTGATGCACCATGATGATAAGACGTTGGCTTCTAGTCCCAACACATTATGGCCTAAAACTCCTTAAAATGGATAAGACATTGGGGTTGCGACCTGATGCACCATATTGATGATATAATGATGATTAAGACAAAATATGTCTATTTATGAAAAATTATGAAGCCCGTCCCACTAGATTTGCTCCATTTCCTGAAGGAAATGTGAGAGCGATAGATCAAAAGTCTGAAAGAAGACTAAATAATTATCAGGGCCGTATGAATAAAGGTGGGTGTAGCAAAGGGCGATATAATAATCGTCACTATGGTGGTAATTATAACAGGAAGAACATCATGGGTTCTCAAAATGGTCCTTCAACGGGTGAAGGTAATTTTTGCCTCAATGTGGCCTTAACTTTTTCCTCAATGCCAGTGAACGTCCCCCACTCGGACTCACTTCTGATTCATACAAATTGAAAATGAATATAAAAGTAAATAAGTGAAAACTAAACCAATAACCTCATAAAATTACAGTTGGAGCAAAGAGGACATGCCTGCAATTTATTGAACTTGTGAAATGTATTACTCGAAAAATGTATAATCAAAAAATTAAGACTAGAATATATATTAGAACAAGACTGGCATAGTGGAAAATTACCTCAACTTGCACTATCTGAATTGAGACACTTATATCAACTTGATTCGAGATTAATTATGAAACAAGGATGCAATGAAAAATTCAACTCAACTTGACTGCAATGGCACTTCATCTAAATTTTGGAAGACTTGTTTGATGTCTTTAATGTTCAAAATTGACAAATAAAAAATATGTGACTTATCACATACCACTAATTAATACTAACAAACAATCACTATTTCAGAAATATTTGACAGCTAACTTGTCAAATCAGTTATTAAGGAAAAAGCGGCCCAAAGACAAAGCATTACTTCGACTTTATGGAGTCACCATTTGGAGCTTTTGTTAGTTCCAAGGATCTCCTTCAAGTTAGTGGGATGGTATGGTTTTTTTTAAGTAAGCCGTGCAGTTATAAAATATGAACCGGCAGATGTTTTCATCTTCATCAAATAGTTAAACTAGATTATACTCTAGCTGTCCATAGTTTAGATCACTTTGACTTGATCAAAGTCAATTATTAAGAGGTCAAATTGATATTACAAGAGATCTCATTGAATGTTTAGAACTTAATGATCGCATTAAAATTATTAAAATAATAGGTTGAACTCGATGAAATTGCCAATTATTGATTTAAAATGTACTACATCATTAATTGTTCAAATACTTAGTGTCTGAATCTGAAAACGTAAACAAGAAAAATCTTGGAGTCAAATAGTGCCACTTGAAAATGGTACAAGGACCACGTTGAAATTGAGGAAGCCTAATTAGGAGCATTCTGTAAACGTCACTTCGAAAATTTATTTGGCCATCAATTAGGGACCAAATAATAACGCTTGACTTGGACTTTACGTTTTGACCTTTCCTATGACACCAAAATAAAAATAAATAAATGAAGAGAAGAGAAAAAATAGAATAAATGGAAATATAGATGACACGTGTCAATAGCTAAACAATTGCCTAGAAGCTGGAAGAACTCGACCAGGTCACCGCGTCTTGAAAAAAATCCTCGGGGTGTTTTAGGGAAGGGCTGCTGGAGGATGGTGCTGATTGACTTTTCCTTTCTATTTAGACACCATCATTTAATTTGTGCTTATATTTTTAAATTTTTTAATATATATATTCACTTCAGGATAATTTTAAATATGCTGTGTCTAAAGCTAGTCTTAACAAAATATAACTTCATACCATTGAAGTCCAGTCATTTTTACCTGAATTTAAGCTATATGTTACTGAAGCTCAATCATTTTGCCTGACTTCAGTCATTTCTGTCTAAAGATCATGCACATATGACGGAAGGTAAGCAAATTTAACTTCAATCATATAGGAGAAAATGATTGAAGTTCAATTATTTTTTAAAACTTCAAGTTTCTTCACTGATCACATATAACTTTGTGTGGAGTTTGGTTTTGACTAGTCTGATTTCCTTGTCAACCAAAAAAAAAAAAGGGTCTAACTTCAGATAACATATACTCCATCTGAAGTGATTAAATACTAGTGTCAAAGTAAACTGCCCCGTGAAACTTTTACGACCTCCAGGCTCACTCTTTGGTTACAAGGTCAAAACTGCTCTTATATTATATGAAATGGAACAATTTGATCTCTATTAAAGAATGTTTCGTTCTTACTTTTGTCGGTATAAAGTTGTTTGAGTTTGTATTTATAGGCTAACGACAACAACTAAAAAGCAGAATTGGATTGTTCACAAAGTTCAAAAGCAAAGTTGATTCATAAGCTTCAAAAGATTATTTTTTGGTAAATTTGGTACCGAATCAAACTTCACACGCATAAATTGGTGGATGTAGTATATTTCACCAGTAAGAATAAAATTTCACCAGTAAGAATAAAATAAAATTGATGGGTCTTTTCTTACGTGGCAGAAGATTACCGGAGAGTAAAAGATGCTTTGTGGGTCCAACAAATTAAAATGAATAAAAAATTAAACGTCGCCTGAGAGATTCGAACTCTCGCGGGGAAACCCCATGTACTTAGCAGGCACACGCCTTAACCACTCGGCCAAAGCGACTTGATGTCTGTGCTTTAGTTTATTCTTATATGTTTGTGTGAGAGTTATGAGTTAAATAATTTATTTGTTTATTTTTCACTCATTATGTTGCTATAATAATGTACAGTAAATAGAGTAATTTTGGTCTATAAAGCAATGTCAAACTTTTCAAACATCTAAGGGTATGCCTAGTGATGCTGGTTGAGAACGATGAGGTCTCACATTCAAATTCCAGCGGAAACGAAAACACTTAGGTGTTTTTTTTTTTTTTTTTTTCATTTTTTCAAGTCTTGATAGATAGAGTTATCTGATATCTATATTGATGAGAACTAGCAAGTATCTGTGGAATTCGCACGTTGCACACTCTGATCAGGGTTATCAAAACTAAATACGTAATGCCAATTTTCATGTTGTAGAATTTAGTACAAGAAAGTGGGGATCATAAAAAAGGAAAAGAATGGAGTTGCCTGTTTGGACCATATTCAAACTGTAATAAATGGAAGTCATCATAGAAAATATTCAAGGGCCATGAAAACAAATTCCCCGCATAAATTCTCCATCAACTAGTGTGCTGAATACCTAGTCTTTTGTCTTTGCTTTTGGCAAATTGTTCTCAGAATATAATTGTGTGATGGCATCAAGAAATACCTTACGCCAACTTGGTAATAACAAATTCAATTTGTACAATATATCTTTAGGGATTACGTTGTTTGATTGCCGGAGAAGTGATTTAAAATTAGCATAACTCGTATCATATTTGATAGCATTTTAGTAACTTATACCGTACTTGATAAGTTAAGAGGCACTGTAAACCAAACACCGTACTTGATGTACTGAAATTTAAGTCTAAGTATAATTTGATGCAGGATAGAAGATAGAATACTTAATATATAGAGAACTAAACTCTATCTAGTCACACAGATATCTATGACTCATTTTGAACCAACAATTTCAAAAGCTTTCTTTCCTTTTTAATGCCCAGTCAAACACTGTCATATAAAATGGGACGGTGAATACTAAATATACATTCTGCACACAAGAAAAAAAAAATACATAAAAATATAAATTGGCACTAATATATGCCGTGCTAATTCCTAGTCCAACAAGTCAAACACATTTATATCTATATTATATTAAAAGGGGGTAGTCTAGCTTGAGATTAAGCCAAATTGCATAACATGAACAAGTCATTTGGCAACAAATTTTATTTGTATTAATTTTAAATTGATACATTAATTAGATTGGATCATATTTAATTTATGATGGAATCAATTAAGATTGGGTGAAAATCATTTTCATCCCCCCACTTTGCTTTAAAAATCAAACTCCCCCCTCAACTTTGAACAATAGTCATTCTCCCCCTTTATCATATGCCATGACTATTTCACCCTTGTTTTATCAATTCTCAATTTATGTAATATATTTTTATATTATATATAATAATTATTTTTTTAATCTAGATATTTATTGATTCTTATTTAAGTTCATCAACATTATAAGTAGAATAATACTTTTATGAATTTGTAACAAATTCTAATGCTATTTTTTATGATTGTGATTTCAATATTATATGCAGTAAGTGTTTGTGTGTGTACATGCATGTGTGTATATTTAAGTTTCACTTCTCTATTATTCTGTATTGTTTATATAAATAAACAAGTTTTGGTTGTCACTAATGGAATATTTCTTAAATTATAATAAAATTCATTTACAGTATAAATAAATCATTTTAAAAAATTTCCCATATTATAATTGTTTTTTCATTACGTGCATATAAATATATTATAAAATTATTATAACCTGTTGTTTTTCACTTGAATAAATAAATATTAAAGTTTTGATTATTTTTAATAAAATTAATTTTTTATTTATTCTGCTAATTTATTTTGTTATAGAACATCATTAACTTATATAGTATTTCTCAGTTTTTTCTTCGCCTAGAAGATAATATTTATTTTTTATAAGAAATTTGTTACATAAACTAAAAAAATGAAAAAATATCATGATTTTATAGAAGTAAAAAAAGAAGAAAAAAGTTGCTAATGTAAGGGTAAAATAAGCATTTAAAAAAAAAATCAATTAGGATAAAGGGAGGAGAATGTCTGTTATTCAAAGTTGAGGGGGGAGTTTGATTTTTAAAGCATAGTTGGGGGTGTAAATGATTTTCACGCATTAAGATTGACTCCTATTTTCACCATAAATTCGGAAAGCTTTTGAAAAATTAGAATTCCTATTTTATCTGGAGGGTTCCTATAATTATGGACAATTAACTCATCAACTACTATTTTCTAGGATTACTATTGAACAAATGGTCCCAATTTATAAGTGAAATAGTCACAAGTACAGTTTTTGAATTTTAAGTGAAATAAAAAACATTCAGTTAAAAGATAAATAATTTAAAAAGTTTAAATGCTAACCTTTTGTTGAAGCTTACATTATTTGCCTTATTTACTTTCCAAAACTGTTAACTTTTTGAAAGAAAGAAATATTATTAGCAAACCATCAAGAAAAATATTTTTTTCAATTTCAGTTGAAATGTAATTGAGAAGATTTGGCGTAAAAATCACCGGTATGCCATCTTAAGGGAGCAAATCTATGGCAGTTCGGAGGCAAATGTCTTTTATTGGACTTTTCAATAACAAAATCAATAACATTTTGAATTATAGATAAAACAGTAAATGGGAAAACTAACTAAAATATTATAGTAGAGGAAAAGAATATAATGAGGACAAGAGGGTATTTATACCTTAAATTAATTTTAAAAATAAATTAAGTAAATAAATAATCTATATCTTAAATTAATAAAAAGATTATGTCATATACTGTAGTGTAGATTTTATCAATCTACGCATTTAATAACTAACCAAATGAGTAGTTTACACATTTTTAAGGTTATTAATTTTATTCGAATCATCTGAGGAGATTCACATTTGTAAGTTCATTACTTTGATTCCAATCATTATGGCGAAACTTTTGCTACTTATGAAATTCGAGAAAATGAATTTAGTAGATGCAAATTTGGTAAGAAATTTGATGTGCTCCCCATATGGCATATTGGTTTAGAGGATATATTGGATTTAAAAAATATTTTCTTTGAAAAATGCTAATAACAGTACGAAATAGGTAATAAAATTTTAAAGCCAAGGCACTCGATCTCACAAAAGAAGATCGATTCTTTAATAATCACTTCAACATGAAATGAATGAGGAACATATATATTATAATATAATAAATCAGCAGAAAAATAAAAAGGGAGCAAATATTATGTGCGTAATAAATAAGTTGGAAAGTGAATAATAAATTAGCAATCAATCAATAAATATATATATATATATGGAAAAGAGTATCTATATCTATATATATATAAAAGGAGAGTAGTCTAGCTTAATATTAAGCCACGTGGCGTAATATGAACAAGCCACTTGGCAACAAATTCTATTTAATATTTATCTTAATTTAAAAAAAAAATTAATTGCAAGTCAAATATTACCATATAAGGAATAACATCATATAAATTAAAAAGAATATTCATATAATAGTTTTCCTTATAGGGACATTATAATATTGTCAGTTCAAATATTACCATATAGGAAATAATATTATATGACAAAAAGTACTCTTACAATTTTATTCACTATAAGGAATTGAAATTAGAATATTTACACAAATATTATTTTATAAGGAATACTAGGATATTATTAGCAATAATAATAATAATAATAATAATAATAATAATAATAATAATAATAATAATAATAATAATAATAATAATAATAAAAGGAGAGTAGTCTAGCTTAATATTAAGCCAAGTGGCGTAATATGAACAAGCCACTGGCAATAAATTCTATTTAATAGTTATCTTAATTTAAAAAAATATCAATTGCAAGTCAAATATTACCATATAAGGAATAACATCATATAAATTAAAAAGAATATTCATATAATAGTTTTCCTTATAGGGACATTATAATATTTTCAATTCAAATATTACCATATGAGAAATAATATTATATGACAAAAAGTACTCTTACAATTTTATTCCCTATAAGGAATTGAAATTAGAATATTTACACAAATATTGTTTTACAAGGAATACTAGGATATTATTAGCACATAATAATAATAATAATAATAATAATAATAATAATAATAATAATAATAATAATAATAATAATAATAATAATAATATATATGTATCGAAAACAGGCACTTGATTACCAATTTTACTCGCCTTTGGCAATTGTGACTTTTTTTCAAATTTACATCCTAAATAATTAGGGATTTGAATTTGAACTGAAATATATATAATTTATAGACACAAGTGTAGTTTTCAATTTTAAGTACATTCAGTTAAAAGATAAATAATTTAAGAAGTTTTTTAATGCAAACCTCTACTAGAAACTTACATTATTTGCCTTATTTACTTTCCAATTGTTAGATTTTTTAAAAGAAAGAAAAACGATTAGCCAAACATTAAGAAAGATATCTTTTCCAATTTTAGTTGAAAAGTAATTGAGAAGATTGGCGTAAAAATCACCGATATGCCATCTTAGGCGAGCAAATTTTATAGTAGTGGGAAGATAAATGTCTTTTATTACACTTTTCAATAGCAATGGGAAAACTAACTAAATTATTGTAGTAGAGAAAAATAATATAATTATGACAACATGGTATATACTTTAAATTAATTATAAAGATAAATAATACTCGAAATCTTAATGATAAATTTAAACACTATAATAATTCCAAGCAATCTATATTAGGAAACCAATTCAGGAAAAATCAATTAGTGCCTTATTTGAGTCCAGAAAATCTTCCCGGCATTTGTGGTGGTAATTAAGTAATTAGTTAAATATAATCAAATCGTAAAATTAAAAGAGATTTAAGGAAAGTTAATAAAGAGAGATTTGGACTCAGAGATTTGTGAGGACAATGCAACACATAAATAAGGTATGAAATAATAGAGATATCAATCAATATTGATACACAATTATGATATGTTTATAAATGTGCAATTATTAAGCAAAAAAAAAAGTGATAAATGTCTGGAATCCTTATTTTTCTGCCATCATCCAATTCTCCAAACATCCTACTTGCTTTTGCTTTTCATTGCTTAAAATTTTCAGTGTTATAACATGATGAATTTGTATCACATGTACAGTTTCTTGATTTATATGTTCTTTCACATAAGTATGATATAAAGGTGATTGACTTTCTTGATCTTTTTCATTCTTATCCTTTTAACATCAGGTTTTGATAGAGTAGGCGACCATGCATATTGATGAGACGTTTTCTCAAGGACATCACTAATTCAAAATAAGAGCCAATGGAGGTTGAACGTTGAATTCACGATGTATGTTTGGAGCAAGAAAATTATTTGTCGGAAATGGTTTGAATTATTCGCGGTGTTTCAAGTTGGTAAGTTTGGTGAATGCTTTATTTGGATACAAGAAAATTTATAATTGATGTGCAAAGCAGTAAGAGACTTAAGAAAATATAAATTGATAAGTTAAAGTTTTCATCGCATTTCGGTTGTAAATTTTCTGTAAAATAGTACCGCACGAGGTCAATATACAAAAGTGATGACAAAATGCAAAGAATGCTAATGGAATAGAGAATACGATTATTTTAGAGAGTATGGGAATGAATATTAAGAAATACAAGATGGATCTTGCTTAAGTTTATTAGGATTTATTTGTTTTTTAAATAATTTAAATTTTTTGTTGATATATTATTTTTCAGAATGTTCATGAAAACACAAATTTTTACAAAATTAATCTTGAAAAAATCTAAGAAATATTTAAGCATCAAAAGTGAGGAAGGGAATCCAAGTACTTAATTATAAATGGAAGTCTATTCTAATACTGACATGAAGGCGATTTAAAATAACTTAAGATTTTATAGCCAAAAAAATAAAATTTTAAGTATGATTAAGATTACGAGTAATAAATGACATTTATAGGTAGGGCTCTAAATAGAAACTTATCACTTACATCTTTTTTTTTTTTTTTTTTTTTTTTTTTTTTACAAAATTAAAAGGAAATTATAGATAAGAATTGTTATTACTTTGATATTTATATTCGGTGGATAATGGGAACTCCATATATACTTAATTTTTATTATATTAAGAATTACATTGTTAAGTACTTTTTTTTTTTTTGGATTGATGTTTATTTTCAAAATATTTTAAAATGTTTAAATGCCAATAGGCTTTATAAGACAACAACCACCCGAAATATGTATACTCAAAAAGATGTATCTTGCTCTAGAAAATTGAGTATATACTTCTGAAACTTATTTTTACTTATTTTACAAAATGTAAAAGGAGATTAAATAAAGACAAAGCTTATCACGACTGAATTATATTCTTAGGATGCTTTTGGGACATTCAAATATTATTCATTGACCACGTGATCATTTGCTTTTTAAATTAAGATGTTTTGTTCTTTAGAGTGTTACATACGAGAGAAAAATATCTAATATCATTTGTTTGATCGATAAGATTTAAATTGCTAAAACAAATAAGATTGTATCTATGATTAATTTCATTTTATAATGTAGTAACACGCATTGTATCTCCATGTTTTAGTGCGGAATTAAGAGAGACAAAATATTAGAAGGATAAAGTTTATTTTAATTTAATACAAGAAAGTGTTTTGATTTTATGATGAAATATTTCGCACAATCATGTAAGTAAAAAACAAAATCTATTTAACAATCCAAGAATTTTAATCAACATAGTGAAAATGAAAAATATAATTAATATCAATTAAGCTCATTGAAAGTATCAGGATTACATTGGATCAACAAAATTGTTTAATGTATTTAATCACTAAAAGATATTTGCAGTGATATATTGATGTTCTCAAACATAAATGAAAATCTCGACCTTAGTAAATAGTTGAGTTAGAAGACTCAGATTGTGATAATTTTACATATTTGATATTTTAATATATAAAATTTGCTACGATTAGTGCATTTGATATCGACCGCGCATCGCGCGGATACGAATACTAGTAGTGATTAATAGCCTGTTTGGCCAAGCTTCTAAAATCAACTTATTTTAAAAAGTACTTTTCAAAAAAGTACTTTTGGCGAAAAGCAGTTTGTGTTTGGCCAATTAATTTAAAAAGCACTTTTGAGTAGCAATTAGTGTTTGACCAAGCTTTTAAAAAGTGCTTCTATGTATATTTTTCTCAAAAGTACTTTTCAAAAAAGTGCTTTTGGGCAAAAGCTATTTTTTTTAGCTTCTGAAAAACTGCTTCTGCTACTCCCCAGAAGCACTTATTTTCTCCCAAAAGCTTGGCCAAACACTTCACTTTTTTTCAAATAAGCACTTATTGAAAAAATAAGTACTTTTGGGGGAAAAATAAGCTTGGCCTAACAGGCTATAATAGTCATTTCAAAATAAAAGAACCCTATGCAGAATACTATATATTTGGAATATATTCCTATAATACAATACGACCTCAACCTAAGAGTATACATCATATAGGAAAAAACCTAGGTTGAAGCTATTACTCCCTTCAAAAAAATGCCTACGGAAACTGACTTTATCAATCGATGCGAGAATACCTTTTAAGTTCCAGCGATGACAAGCTCAAGCCGTTGTGTCATTTGCAATGACCATCAATAAAAGTCAAGGTCAGTCACTGTCTGATGTGGGTTATTTTTGAAGAAATCAGTATTTACACATGGACAGTTGAACGTTATTCTTTCAGAGGTGATAAGTAGAAAGAGTTAAACATTTTAATTTATGATGATAATGGACAGATAACAAAGGAAGCTATAAATGAAGTGTACTAGGAAGTTTTTTTGTAATTTAATTTGATACGTTATAACATAAATTTATCATTTTATTTTTATGTATTGCTATTCTCTTATAATCTTTTGGCTAATGTATTCCATTGTTCGCATATATCTATGTTCATGTGGAAACATGACAAACCTTTAACATTCAAACTGTCACATTTTGTTTCTCAGTTGTTAATCATTTAAGGTGTCTAGAAGGAATTCCACAATGTGTGACTGTGGACATGAATTATGTTAGGACAGAGAGAAGAATTCTTTTGTGTGTCTCTAAGACTTACATACTTGAGAATTTGTCTAATAGGAAAAGGAAGACGAAAGACTGCAATTGGCGCATAAGTTACTTGGTTTGTGCGTTTCTGTGCTGAAGGTAGGAAAAAATTCATGTTTTATTTACTAAGATATCAAAGGAAAAATCCAGTTCTTTGGTATTGCAACACACACTATATTATAGTCTGTTGGAATAACAAAACCAACAACTTGAATAGGGATCTCAGAAGCTGAAAAAGCACTTGAGCAGCTTAAAAATATATTGACTTCACTGGAAAGAGAACTACAAGATACCAAATTTAAGGTAACAAGTATCCATAATATTTTAACCATTGTGGCTTCATCTAAAACCTCAAAACACTGATTGTATTAAACTAATGGCGCCAAGTCACTAACAAAGTTCTCTCCCCTTTAATAGAACAAAATGACTAATCGTGCCACAATCTTTCCCTTTGAGAATCGATGAAAATGAACAGATTTTAAATAGAGGATCATTTTCCCCTCTAACTGTTATCACAATTATATTTACAACACTAAAATTATGGTATAGGTTGGGTTTAAAAACAAGATCATGAATCTTATGTTAAATGTACTTTTTTTTTTTTTTTTTTGGTTTGGCCGGTGGAGAGGGGGGAGGGTGGAGAGGGGGGGAGGGGGTGTGGAATAAACGTCAAAATTTGGTGGCGTTGCAGGTCCACCACATATTATAATAAGGAGCTGTTGTAAAGTGTAAACGGTCTATTTAGTGTCCAAGCTGTTGTAAAGTGTAAACGGTCTGTTACGGCATAAATACGATAGGCATCTTATAAGAAGATCTACTGACATATTGGTTGAATGAATAAATGAAAACATATTATGTATGCTATGTTAGTGATTAACACAGTCTCCTTTTAGAATTTATTATAGGTGAACAACTTCAACAGATTTTAAGTTATTACGTTTTAATCTCTCCTTTCTTTTACTTTGAGATGATTAGTAATGGACTAACTTTTGTAGATTATTCAAATATAATCATAAATAAGCCAAAGGAGATCATGTTGACAATATATTTCATTACCGATTGATCAAGGGGAAAACGAATTATGCTTTTATTCATATGGTATATTTGCAAATTTAAGTAATTTTTCATCAATCTCTTTTTTATAAATTTTTTTCTTAAATACTATCTGTGCATCTCGCTGGTACTAATACTAGTTATTCATTAATCATAGTCAGGGATTCGAGCTCATGCTCATATGTATTTGTCATAAATTTTTTACCTTAGCCCGGACCATCTAAAAAGTGTATTTAATGACTCCCTGAGAGCTAACGTGACAAAAGATATAAAAATAATTAAAAATGAGGCGTGTTTTGGTTAAAATTTATTCATTTTTCTTTTTATTATTGCAAAATTAAGATTTTGTAATCCCACCCCTACTCTCCCTTTCTTCTTCATTTTTTCCCTATCTCACGAGCTCATCCCACTTCCATCACCGTCATAGCTCCGACGAGCTCGTTTCGGACGACGATGCCCATCCTTTTTCTTTCTTAAATTTCCATTACATATCACCCCTATATTTTTCCATCTGTTAAAATTTTTCTTTCTTGGGTATTTATTTGTAAAGATTTTAATTTTCCTTCTCTTTTAGAAGTAAAAATGGGAACAGAAGTTTTGCGGCCACAAAATTGTTTAACTGAAAGGTTCAGGGAACCTCAGCTGGTGCAGCTCCGTCAATTAGCGAAAACAGCAACGATCATCTAATACGATCTCCGTCTGATTTTTTTCAAAAAAAGAAAGGGAAAAAGAAAAAGATTAAGTTATAATAAATGATAATTAATAAGTATAATTAATTGTGAAACTAATAACAAAATGACACTTTTAGAACATATAATTATTGGTGGTGGTTGTGGTGGCGGATATGCTGTTTCCGGTGAGATGGGTGGTGCCATGGTCTAGTATTGAAGGAGATATAATTATTGGATAATTTTAATGGTTAATTAGGGATTAATACTTTAAATATAATTAACAAAAGAAAAATCAAATGAATTAAAAAAAGGAAAAGAATATAAAATTAAAATTTAGAAGATTTCTGACGACACCCTGATTTGGCGCGCCAGTGTGTAACATCGCCCCTTGTGCAACTGATTATATGTGTCTCAGAGATGCATTAAATATACTTTTTAGATGATCAGGAGTAATAAGTAGCTCGATTGGTTGGATTGTGAACTCGATATTTGGAATATAATTCAGGATGAAATCTATATATTTTGCCTATTTGTTAAAAAAAATCTAAGTGGTAACAAATCCAACCTAATCTTCTTACACTAGCAATCAACTCAACCAGTCTGCCAAAGTTCCTATCTTAAAGTGATTTGTTTTTAATTTAAAGCCGCCTCTAACGAAGGTATCATGAATATAAATTTAAAAAATGAGAACTCGTCGAAGAGATTTATCATAAAATCATATTTTATAATATAGATTGTATCTTATTGATATAGTTAATGCCAATGTTTTCAGAGGCGTTTTCGGAGCGAGTCCCAGATGTACAAAAAACGCTTCGGGGATCAAATAAAAGGCGTAGATCCATAGGGCGTATGCACTAGAATTTGGTACGTAAGTCCCGGGCGCAAAAACATAAGCTCTGGGTGTAAAGGCGTACGCCTTGGGCGTTAAATTTGATTTTATTGTTTTAAAAAGTATTTTTGTTATAAATTAGGATTTTCATTATTGGTATAATGATACTTGTATTTTATGTATTAGGTAATCATGTTTTCATGTTGTAGTGATTATTCCTACAATATATAAATAAAAAAAACAACTCTCATAGAAAATAAAACTGACATAAATAGTGTTTTTTTTTTATGATTATGCCTGAAATTGATGTGAAAGAGATCACAGTACTATGTTCCTGAAGCAACTTTATTCATTTTTTGTCATTACTCTTACATTTTTTGCCCTTCTCCTTCTTTGATTATATAAATAAAACTCAAAGGTAAATATTAGTTAAGAGTGGGAAAGACTAATAGATCTGGAGATTGATAATGAAGTGAATGCAGATTTCATTTTAAAGATTATATAGGCTATTATCATTTTTTGTATTGTTACCATTCTCAAATAATAATTATAATAATTTTTTTCATATTATTGGTGATTTATTTAAATTTATTTGCAGAATTTTAATGAAAACTTTACTTTTGCTTATTTTTAGTAATAACATTATAAAATTGAAGATACATGAAACATACGCCTCGTTGATCCATGACACTTACGCCTCGCCCTCTGCTGCGTAAAACACCTCGCCTCATAAAACACTGGTTAATACAACGATCCGTAAATTAGTTAATACAAAAGAAAATAATAATATAATGGCATATCTAGTTAAGAAAAAATATACTACACAAACCAATCCAATATAGTAATAAATTTCTAGCCAAATATTACTATATACTACTCCCTTCGTCCAATTTAAGTATCTTATTTTTCTTTTTGGTCTGTCTAAAAAGAGTGTCTCTTTCTATATTTAGTAAATTGCCAATTCAAACACCATACAAGTCAAGTTTCAAACCACAAAATTCAAAGGACATTTTAATACATTATACACATCTTTAATTTAGAACTACGAGATTGAAAAGTCTCCCTATATTTCTTAGTAGGCGTTTGGCCATGTGATTTAGAATCATGATTTTATAATTTGATTTCAAATCAGCGTTTGTTTATGAAATTTGCACAAAATTCAACTTCAACTTCAACTTTATATCATGATTTCAAATTCTAAATTCTCCAAAAAGTAGGATTTGGGATTCTAAATCATGATTTCAAAGTTTTTTAAATGTAAAACTTGACCTATAAGTTTATAATTTGTAAAAAAAGACTCATCATTTTAAATTTTGCAAAAAAAGACTCGATGTGAAAAAATTGTCCACACCATGTGGAAGGATTACATTAAAGAATAGCTAGTTGCTACTATTGTAGCTTTTTTGGATCAATGAATCTTATTCAAATTATGTGTATTAAAAGTTTGTAATAGCATATAATTCCAAGCATTTACTTATAAGAGCAAGGGGGAGATATGCGATTTAGTATTGTGGCGCTTTAGGATATTCCGATACCTTATTGATAAACTATAATTTGTTCATTTGATAAGATTGTATAAGAATTGCGAGAAATTTCATAGTTTTCACAAACGTAGGGTCTATTGGAAACAACCTCCCTACCTCCAAAGTAGGGGCAAGGTGTGCGTACACTCTATTCTCCCCAAACCCCACTTTATGAGATTTCACTGGCTATGTTGTTGCTGTTGTTGTTGAGGAAAAATACAACATAAGAAATTCAAATTGCATGTTCAAACAAAATTTCAACTTCACGATTTCAAATCACTAATTTCAAATTACTGATTTCAAATCATGTCCAAACAGGTCCTTAAACTATATTTCTAGTCAAACTAAAAAACTTAAACGGGGACTGAGGGAGTAATATAAAATGGAAAAACCGTTCAAAAAAATAATCGAGAATCCCATATATTAAAAAGTTTCCTTTCTAGGTGAATTCCTTCTCAATGTCTAATTCTTCAGCTCCCTGTATCAGCAAAGCAGTGTCGTTAACGACCCACTTTTAACATTTCTGTGAAAATTCACGAGAAAAAACAATAAAAGACTCCAAAATTTCTTTCCTAATTTATCATTCCTCAAAGAAAAAAGACACCCCCATTAACTCCCACAAGAAAAATACTGTATAGTGAAAATCTTTTACAACTAAAAATCAAATCACTTCGTTGCAACCGTAAGCTTTCTGGATTTCTCTCTTGATTATTGTACTGTTTCAACCACAATATTTTTACTAATTCGTCTGTGTCAATTTATGTGCCATTCTTTACCTTTTAGTCAAATCTCAAACACCATTATATATTCTTTTCATTCACTTTTACTTGTCTAGTATTCTAAAAATATATCTTCACTTTGACTTATCACTTTTAGCGTATAATGAGAAGATAGTTTTTTTCCTTGTTTGTATTAATTATTCATTTTTCAAGTTCATTAAAATATGCACCAATTAATATGAGTATCATAGTAAATTACGCACTTTATTTATTATTTTATTTCTTAAGGAATGTGTAAAGTCGGACAAGTAAAAATGAATGAAAATAGTATTTATTAACAATGTAACTTTTAAATACTTATTTTACCTTAATGAGATGATTTATAGTCACGTAAATATGTGACTTATTTTCCAAAATCTGCTTTCACTTTTAACATTTCTGTGAAACTCACGAGAATATATACAATAACAAAGGACTCCAAAAACTCTTTCTCCACTTGTCATTCCTCAAAGAAAAACGACACCCCCTATTAACAAATAAATATAGTGAAAAACTTTTACAAGTAAAAATCAAATCACTTCATTGCAACTGTAAGCTTTCTATCCAACTCTACTATTGCTATAGTTGTTGATAATATTAATGTCTCATTTTGTTTTTCTTTTCTATTAATTCTTAAAAATGTGCTTTTTTTCTTATAGTATTTCTCCAAGATCAACACTATTGGACGATTCTGTTATTGATTTATTCGTATGCCTTTTAAGTATTTTAAATTATTAATTATTGTGACTTACAGTAGTATTTTTTGTGTAGTTTCTAAACATGTAAATTATTTTTTAAAAAATTTAAAGATTGTAACTCACCGTCAAAATAAAAAAGTTTAACCTCGAAATCCAAACTGTATCACGTAAATTGTGACAAAGGGAGTAGCTAATAATCATAATGTCTCCTTTTTTTCTGTTTTCTTTTCTATTAATTCTTGAAATGTGCCTTTTTTTCTTATAGTATTTCTCCAAGATTAATACTTTTGGATGATTGTGTTACTGATTATATTATTTATTTGATTAGGGGTTGAGGCAATTACCAGTATGAGGGTCTATCATAGAGGTGGGACTATGGCTGGTTGTTTTTTGCTGCTTTTGCCTATTTTGTTTCCCAGTCTATTCAGTCCTTTGAGCCATGCCTCGCCTTCCGTTTTCTCGGTATGATTCCAGTGTATATCACTTTGTATTGTAGTTTTCTTGCTTTATGTCATTAGAAAATTGACAGGACCAATTGTTGGTAGACAAATTATTGAGTGTTGTAGGAAATAAATTTAAATGGAATAGAACAAAGACGATTGCTCCACCTAAGTGGAACGAAAAGAAGGAATCGAAAAAGAAAAGGGGAGCTATTGTAAACTATGTTACTTGGACTCTCCTAAAATGTCGTCGGGTGCGTGCCGGATCCTTCAAAAGTAGTGTCTTTTAGGAGGATCCGACACGGGTGCGGCAACACTTTTGAAGAGTCCGAGTAACTTAGATTGTAAACAACAACAACAATATACCCGTATATGCGGATATATTCGGTCTGGGGAGGGTCGGGTGTACGCAGACCTTAACCCTACCTTTGTGGGGTAGAGAGGTTGCTTCCGATAGACCCCCAGCTCAAGAAAATCGTTTTTCAGAAAATGGTTTGAAAGAAATGCTAGTGTAAAAGCTGTGATGAAAATATTGAAGAAAGAACGGTACTGACTATACAAATATTAAAGATAACCAAGTTGAAAGGAACAACAGTAATAGATAATTCAAAGCATAAAACAATGCTAGCAAAAGGGGAGCTATTGTGAAGTCTAGAAAGGCAGAAGCGACAAATCGCCTATACCGAGTTCCCCAATAGCAGCTTAGTTTAGTAGCTTAACTTTTTCTACTGATGGGGCGCTGTTGGGTGCTTCTGATCAATAGAACACGAGGGGATTGGTGACTTAGGTGTTTGGTTTAGCAGTAAGAGCATAGCATGTGTTATATAGTTAGGCCCATGCTCGTGTCCGAGCCCTGCCGGAGACAAAAGTCTAGTTTCAAGTGGAGAAGGTTAGAGAGGAGTGACTCATTATTCCCCGAGTTCCAAATATAGCTCATTCTCGGGGATTTCTCAGTTATACAAAAAAAAAAAAATTATTGAGGATTGGTATGGCTGACACCTACAAGTTTGGGGTGAAATGTGATTGTTGTTGTGAAGTCCTTTTTTTTTTCTTTTTCTTTTCCTTTTTGCAAGTAACCATATAGCGATCTTTAGTAATGTTGTTTCTTCAATGTATTTTTTTTCCTTCTAAGTTGTGCTGTTTTTTCCTTTAGCTTTTGGCGTTAATGAGGTCTGTTGGGAATGAAAGAAAATGGTTCCTGAGGATGGATGATAAAGTGGAAAAGCATAAAAATAAAGTCTTTGAAGTGAAAATTGTAACAGAGTAAGAGTAGATTCTATGGAGGATCAATTGAAGGGGTAGGACTGTAAAACACTTGGGGTGTCATATTTAATCTTGGGTTGTTGAGTTGGAAGTGGATGGATAATCAGTGATTTTGAAACCAGAAAGCAACTGAAAAGCAGAACTCCATAGAACAAGAGACGGTGCGGATAAATTGGATTAAACAACCTCTGTGAAAATTTAGACTCCCTTTCTCCTAATTCCTTATCTGCATTTAATGAACTTTAACAGCTTGGGGAAGACGGTCAATTTGTGCTGCAAATACATGCCTTTGGTTTTCACTTCATGATTCGGCTTGCAACATATATAGAAGTTCGATTCTTGAGGCAAGTTTTTATATCTGTCATCCAATTTGCATCTTCAGGAATGGAATGCTCCGAAACCCAGGCACTCACTTCTTCTGAAAAGTGCTCTACAACGCCAAACTGTACGTCAGCATTCATGCGTTCCTCCAAATTTTATTCATGTTGCCCAGAGACCGGTTTTACTATCTTATTCTGTTCTCTTCCATTTAGTTCTCTGAAGAACAATCTGACCTTTGGATGCCTTTGACCTTCCAAGGATGGAAACCCTGTGCTGAATCTAACATTGCCTCGAGTAAGTACCTATGGATCAGTTCTTCAAATTTACTTCAACTTTTATATGTTTCAAATCTCTGTGCAGAAATCTTTCATTTTGTAGCATCAACTTGATCTTTCGTATACCCTTTTTTTCTAATTTACTGGTACTTAAATGCATGCAGCACTACCTGAAAAATCTGAGGGATACATTCAAGTGTTCCTTGATGGAGGGTTAAATCAACAAAGGATGGCGGTGCGTATCTTGAGTATCCATAGTTTATGGGGACAACATAGATGACCAATGCATTTCATAGGAATGTTTTTACCATGGATGCCATTTCTCAAGTTACCTAACAAGCTGTTGTGAGATGATTACTGACATGTGTATTTCTTGATGAACAAGATCTGTGATGCAGTTGTTGTTGCCAAGATTCTGAATGCTACGCTTGTGATCCCTTATTTGGAAGTGAATCCTGTTTGGCAAGATTCGAGGTCTCTGTAATATAATGCTACATTGGTTATTGAGTTTCATTTTTAAAATACATATTACAAGTTATCTGCCTCTTCTTACAGCACATTCATGGATATATTTGATGTGGATCATTTCATCAAGGCCTTGAAAGACGATGTAGCAATAGTTAAAGAGCTACCAGATGAATTCTCTTGGAGCACACGAGAGTATTATGCAACTGCTATTCGACCTACCAGAATCAAGACAGCACCAGTTCATGCTTCTACAAACTGGTATTTGGACAATGTATTGCCTGTCCTACAAAGGTAGCTCACTTGATTGATTTTTCTATTCAAATTCAGATGTTGAATATATTTGGTATTGGTACCAACGCATGTGTTCACTTTCTTGATAACTAGGATGACAAATCAAAAGGCTAAGGCCTAATTACTTTTGGTTGCTGGTTAGAGAGGAGGTATCCATGTATTAACACTAGTGTACCTTTATACATTGTTTGGTCACAAAAATAGAGAAAAATAATCCACAAAGAATCTAGCATAGGTTATACAATGTTTGATTGTTTTTTTACTCTTTTCCACAAAAAACATAGCTTTGCTAATACAATGTCTGGTTCATGTTTTTCTTTTTTGAATAACTAATACATGTATAAGTTATGAGGAAATCTATGTATTATTTTATGCAAGGTAGAAGATGGAATAACTAAACCCTGCATAACTAACCACTGCATTATTAATACCTCCATAACTCTAACCAACAACCAAACAACCCTTAGAGTATTCTAAGTGCTTTTAAATTTTTAGAAAAATGCTTCAAAAGGTCTACAACACAGCTCTAGACTTTGTTTTCATGCTAGACATAATGCTATTTACTGATAGTATTCAAAGAGCTTTTGAATTTCTAGAAAAAATCTTCTAAAATTCTACAGTCTAGCAATAGCTGGCTAGCTGTAGTTTTATTGTTATGCTAGATATAACGACATTCATTCATAATACCGACAAACAAATAATTGCATATTTCCTTCATGTGAATTACTTTAGTTGATTAATAGAAACCGGATTGTGACCGTATGTTAAGCTTACATGAGCAGCTTGGCAAATAGTTTGCCTATGTTTGGAGTCGGCTCGTTAAAATAACATTTTCGTTTTTGTAAAATGATTCAGTTATGGGATTGCTGCCATAGCACCATTTTCTCACCGACTGACATTTGATAACTTGCCTAAGCGCCTCCAACACCTTCGATGTAAAGTGAACTTTCAAGCACTAGTCTTTGTTCCTCACATAAGAAATCTCGGAGATGTCCTTGTCAATCGCCTCAGAGATCCTTCTGCCAAAAGCAATATGGTTGGTAGTAATAACTACCTTAGACAGGTTAGTGAAAAGTACAAACAAGGAGCAGGGAAGTTTGTTGTTCTTCACCTTCGCTTTGACAAGGTAAAAACACTCTTATTCTTTTAGCAGTTACATGATTATAGTCAAAATTTGTGCTCTTTGCATTACAATGATTTTATCTGCCTGAAGCGCTCTGGAAGTCTCAACTTAAGGATCCATTTTCTGCTTTCACATCACCTTTCCTAGTTCTGTCTTCCTTTGCATGTTAACGTATGTGCCGTCCTGCAGTATCTTCTGATCAAATAACTAGTTTATGATTTTCTGGGTGAGTTTTTGAAACTTGAGACCTGTTAAAGTCGATCACATTTTTTCAGTTTTGAGCTTTCAAATTCTTGCCAGTTGCCCTTCATCCACAGTGTAACTAGGAGTGGCAAACACGGGGGGGGGGGCGCTGGGGGGTGTTGATAACAGGTTACAAAAATGGATAAGATATCTGAACCCCCCCCCCCCCCCCCCCCCCCCCCCCCCATATTTAAAAGCGAACATAAGCTTGGACTCCCAAAAAGCAAGAACTGATGAAAAATAACAATGATAATATGGAAATCCTTTTTTTTAGTGGATAATATCCATATTTTCTCCAATTTTAAAAGTCAGATATCCGACCCACGTCTAATGGGTCGGATTGGATGATTACTTGTTTTTTTCAACCATTTTGCCAGACCTAAATGTAACCTTGTTATCTTTCCAGGATATGGCTGCACATTCAGCCTGTGATTTTGGTGGTGGAAAGGCTGAAAAACTCGCATTAGCTAAGTACAGGCAAGTGATTTGGCAGGGAAGAGTCTTAAACTCTCAATTTACTGATGAAGAGTTGAGAAGTCAAGGAAGGTGCCCATTGACTCCAGAAGAAATCGGATTACTGTTGGCAGCTTTGGGATTTGACAATAGCACTCGATTGTATCTTGCCTCCCATAAGGTCACCATTCCATTATATCTTTTCAAGATTATCTGAACCTGTATTTTTGTGTTCTACACTTACTCCTTTTATGTTATTGTTTCCAGGTTTATGGTGGGGAAGCTCGGATATCGACCCTTAGAAGTTTGTTTCCCCTGATGGAAGACAAAAAGAGCCTTGCCTCTTCAGATGAAAGAGCTCTTATAAAAGGGAAGGCTTCTTTACTGGCTGCAGTTGATTATTACGTCAGCATGCACAGTGATATTTTCGTTTCTGCTTCCCCAGGAAATATGCACAATGCAATGGTGATTACCCGCGGTTTTCCTTTTGTTACAAAGACTATAATCTGTTTAAGTTCAGATCCAATTGAACTTTGTATCCAAGGAGCAAACTTTGTTTAAAGATTTATTTGAATCCCATATGATCTGGCTAATCAACTTGAAATCAACAGGTGGGGCATCGAACGTACTATAATCTGAAGACAATAAGGCCTAACATGGTCTTATTAGGCCAGCTTTACCTGAATAAAACGCTGAGTTGGCCAGATTTCCGAGAGGCAATTGTCGAAGGGCACAAGAACCGACAAGGGCAGATCAGACTTCGCAAACCCAAACAATCGGAGTATACGTATCCTGCTCCCGATTGCATGTGCCAGGGTTAAAATTACCTAAATTGATGGCTGTGAGTGCCCTACAGATCTTTGTTGACGTAAAGCTATCGCTCGTGCCTCCAGAGTTAAAATAAAATGCCAACCCTTATATCCTAATGATGTATTTGTGTTGCCACAAGAAAGTTGCTGCTCTTGTGGAATGTGTTACGATCTGGTACTAGTCCTGTCAAGACCATGATACATGGAGCATCTTAGGCCAAAGATATGTTACTATGTTTAGCAGTTTTCTGAACCACTGAAATGAATATTACTGTGAAGAGTGTTTCTTTTGGCTATGGTAGAAAACTAGAAATGATCAACAAATTACCAAATGACAGCCAATGAATGATTTTTTTTTCTTGATTGACCTTTTAGATCTTTGTAGAGGCAGATCAAGAGAAATGCCATTATTATGTATTAACAATATGATAGATTTACAAGAGTACATCATTATAAGACATTTTGAGGATCTTCTCTCTCAAATTTGCATAAGATAAAGTTGTTCTACAGGATGTGTTAGCTTACCCGTATACAATGGCGCACGCAAGCCGTGCGAGATGTCTAACATTTTAAAAAGTGATAAATCATTATAATAACAAGTGGTATCATTTTTTAAATATTTTTATTTTGCTTATTCTATTATACATATCTAGTAAAAGTTGACCGTGTACCATGCAGACCCAAAATGTGAACAAGGGAATTGTAATTCGAACCTACGGCGTCAAGCAATTTTTGGATGGTCTTTGTCGGTACAATAAAAGTTTCTCTTATATCAATAAGGATTTCAAAGTTAATATATATAGAAAAAAATATTATTTACTTATTTATACAAACAGAATTTTTCGGCTTTGAGCCCCTTCATTATTTGTGACTTTGCCATCACTTGTGTAATGGCAAAAATTAACAAGAATTTTGCTTGTTGCGTTAGGTAAAAAGAACGAAATATGATATGAAAGTGTAACGGCAAGGGTATTTTTGTTGACAACTTCTAACTGCAAACAAAGTTAAGTGAAAGTCGATAGTTCAGACATACATTTGAACCTGTTCCCAACATAATTGTTTTTTTTTTTTGTTTTTTTTTTTCCTCTTATTTTTTCTTCTTTGTGGGATGACAAGCTGTTTAGCACCAATTTATGCCACGTTAATAAAGATTTGCAAATTGGCTTTAATTTATCGATTGAGAGAGAGAGAAGGATCCAACACTCATTTTGGGGCGAAATGAGCTCTCAACCTTAACCTCATAATTAATCATATATATCATTTCACATTGAAGTTTCCAACAAGAAATCTTGAGTTTGTTTGTTTAATAGTTGATATTTTCTCCTATTTGAATCTATATTCCTCTTACTAAGAGATTGTTGTTTTTGTGGAAAGAGGAAGGATCATGATGTTGACAAGATAAAATTTTGAGTATTTGTTTTCATTGTTTTCTTTTTTCAGTTTGAAATATTTGTTTTGTGGAAAAAAGAGGAAGGATCAAGAGTTGACAAGATGACAAATTTTGAGTTTTAGTTGTTTTTGCATTTCCTTTTTGTTAAAAAAAAAAAAATTCTTAAGATATTGTGGAAAAGAGAAAGGATAAAAAAATAACAAGATGTTACAAAGAGCAGCAAGTAATGCATATTCATGGTGGGCAGCTAGCCACATTAGGACCAAGCAATCCAAATGGCTTGAACAGAGCCTTCAAGGTAAAAAACATTTACAAAGGCTAACAAGTTTTGTCTTCACTCTTCATCAAATTTTGGTTGTGGTGGGAGCATTCAATATTAAGGAAAAGGCATAATTAAAAAAAATTATTGGATTATTGAGCCAAAAAGCAAAAAAGACATGCGATGTTGAATATATTCCATAATAGCTTTTGTGAGTCAAGATTCATATAGCTTGATCCCAACTTATTTGAGATTGAGGCGTAATTATTGTTATTGTTGTTGTACATGCTATAGCATTTTGTTATGAATACGAAGGTGCAATGCGTTACACAATAGGGTTCAAAGCAGAGTTACGTGGTACTTGTGTTGGTGGGAGATACACACACGTAATAGAATAGTTTATAAGTCGCAAATTGACTTGAC
The DNA here is from genome assembly GCF_029784015.1 of Lycium ferocissimum. Classification (NCBI taxonomy): domain Eukaryota; kingdom Viridiplantae; phylum Streptophyta; class Magnoliopsida; order Solanales; family Solanaceae; genus Lycium; species Lycium ferocissimum. Next base: position 41,495,899 of record NC_081349.1, read on the forward strand.
CAAAATGATTATGAAAAAAATATGTTAAAAAAAGGTATAAAGGTCAAACATTCATGCATGTGTCTGTGTGTACTATGCTAGCTTGGGTTCCAGTTCATAATCAGGCTAAGAGTTTTAACAGGAAACAATCATACCCAATGCTAAACTTTGATGAAATTATGTTTTGCAACACTTTCTCTTCTTTTTTCTTTTTCATAGTGGAACTGCATGATCTTGTTCCATTTTTACTCAATTTCAAACCAGGAAGAAAGATTCTATTGGAGGGTTCAAACAATGACTAGATTGCACATTCTTACGGTCCATGTGCAAAGTTTGATATGTTTTCTCTTGCTTATATAGTTTGTTAACGTATCAGTATTTCTCTTAATTGGGTATGAAAAACAACTCTGATATATTTGTGGCATAATAATAGATATGCAAGAGAAGGTGGAGAGTGTGGTTAAGCTCATTGAAGAGGATGGAGATTCATTTGCAAAAAGGGCTGAAATGTACTACAAGAAAAGGCCAGAGCTGATAAACTTCGTGGAAGAATCTTATCGTGCTTATCGAGCTTTGGCTGAACGATATGATCATTTATCGAAGGAATTGCAGGCTGCAAACAACACCATCGCTGCTGTTTTCCCCGAACAAATTCAACTAGCAATGGAAGAGGAGGACGAATATGGCACCCCTAAAACTCCAAAAATTCCCCGGCAAATTCCCACATCAAGCGGATCAAACGTTCCAAAGGTTCCAAAAGCTCCAATAAAACAGTTGAAGGGCCTTATAACGACAGCTTCAAAGAAGTTGCAAGGCAAGAAATCATCCAAAAAGATAGATGCAAGTAAAAGTGTTCCAAAATCCGGTTTGCAAAAAAGCGAAGCTCTTGAAGAGATCGACAAGCTTCAGAAAGATATTTTGGCTTTACAGACTGTGAAAGAGTTTGTAAAGAGTTCTTATGAATCCGGGCTCGCAAAGTACAAGGGAATTGAAAGCCAGATCATGGAAAAGCAACAGAAGATATGTAAACTAGAGGATGAATTTGGTGAGGGCCGTGTTATTGACGATAACGACGCGCGCACATTGATGGCTGAAGCAGCACTAAAATCATGTCAAGAAACATTGGCTCAGATCCAGGAGAAACAAGAAAAATCGACGAGAGAAGCGAACAAGGAATTCTCAAAAATTGAAGATGCTAGTAAGAAACTGAAGTCCTTCAAGCATAAGCATTTTGGTGATCAGATTGATGAAACAAAGCCAGATGAAAAGGGTAATGCCACTAAAGCAGCAGACGAATCTCAGAGCCTAAGCCAAGAATTGACCAAGGAGATCGAAGTTTTGCAGGACAAAATTAAGGGGCAATTCGATACAAGCTCGATGGCATCTCTAACTGTGACACAACTGGCAGAGAAAATCGATGAGCTTGTGAGTGAAATAGTCAGCCTCGAAACAGCAGTTTCAGCTCAAACTGTTCTAATCAACAGAGTAAGATCAGAAGCCGATGATCTCCAATCACAAATTCATGTTTTGGAAGATGATAAGGAACCGTTGACAGATGATAATAAACAGAATCTCAAAATCAGCCTGATGGCTGCAGAGGAAAAGTTGCACAGTATCCAAAACATGAACCAAGATGTTGAATGTCAAAACAGTAGCTTTCAGACTTGTTTCACCACAGCTCGTACGAGTCTTGATTGTTTAGCTGAGAAACTGAGTAGTGTGAAACCGGATGAGGAGATCCAAGACGAAGACGAGCCCGTCGTTAAGGTCAATTCTCCAGAAGAGCCAAGAAAACAGGAAGTTCATCAAAGTGAAAGTGAAGATCCTAAGAACTTAAGTATCTCAAAAACAGAAGATAAAGAAGTTAAAAAAGAAGAATCTCCCAAGACAATTGTTAGTACTAATAAAGAAGAGGAAGTTATTGAAACCATAAATAATCATTCCAATTCCAAAATTTTGGAGCAAACACAAGCTGAAAAAGTTGATGAGAATCCAAAAGTCATGACTCATGAAGCGCTATCACACGAAAATGAGGAGAAAGGCGACGAGCCTAACTGGCAGGAGTTGCTGTCAAGTCGGTTGGAGGATAGGGAAAAGACACTCTTAGCAGAATATACTACCGTTCTCAGGAATTATAAGGAAGTAAAGAGGAAGCTAAGTGACAAGGAGAAGAAAGATAGGGACACCGAATTTGAAGTCACATTGCAGATGAGGGAGCTTAAAAGTGCTATCGCAAAGAGGGACGAAGAGATAAATAGTCTACGCGGGAAATTAAACGTTCTACAAGGAGATAATGTTACTGAAAGCAAAGCATTGGAGGAAGAGAAACAGAAAGCGTCCGATCCTTCAGATGATCAAACCTTAAAATCCGATGACATGGCAGAGATAGAGGACAAAGATAATTGTAACAACGATCAAGATAATACAAAGATGACTGTGGTCGACGAACATACATCTCCCTCGCCTCTTGAGGAAAAGTTCCGGTTGGAAATTGACTCAATGCTAGACGAAAACTTGGATTTCTGGCTAAGATTCAGCTCAACATTTCATCAGATACAAAAATTCAAGACGACGGTCCAAGATTTGCAGAGTGAAGTATCTAAACTAAGTGAAAAAGAGACGGAAGAGAGCAGTAGTACTAAAGCAGACATGAAATCAGAAATCAGGCCTATATATAAACACATGCGCGAAATTCAAAATGAGTTGGGAGTATGGTTAGAACAAAGTGTCCCATTGAAAGATGAAATGAAACGTAGGTCAACATCGTTGTGCAGAATTCAGGAAGAGATTACAAAAGCTTTAAAGGAAGGAGAGGAAGAAGATGAGATCAGATTCAGTAGTCATCAAGCTGCAAAGTTGCAAGGCGAAGTCTCGAACATGAAACAAGAGAACAAAAAGGTAAAAAAGGAATTGGAAGCCGGTGTTGATCATATAACTACACTACAAGTAGATGTCGAAAAGACGGTAACAAAGTTAGAGAAAGAGTTTGGACTTGCTGCTGGAAATCAGCAACAAGTTAATAACTCAGCGGGCGGATCAATTCCTTTAAGATCATTCATTTTTGGAACTAAACCGAAGAAGCAGAGGCGTTCGGTCTTTTCCAGCTTCCAAAACAATAGGAAAGTCTTTTCTTTGTAGATGGATCTTGTTTTTTCATCTTCCCTTTTCATTTATTTCTTTTTGGTCTCATTCTTCTCCAGTGTATACACAGTGTATCTTCACTTGCTGAATTTTTGTTCTTCCTTTTCTTGTTTGTTCAAATTTGGGGAAAAAACCGAGATTGTATGTATGTCATGTTGTCTTGATAGTGTAAGCAGGTAATATTTTTTTTTTTTCTTTCGTGCAGCCTTCTTCATTAGCACAATTTTTAGTTGAAATTGTGAGACAATCTACTAGTTGTGACTCTTAATATGTATGTAGTTGTTCTGATTATTTGTAAACTATCAGAGACTATACCAATTACCATTTTAGTTGTGAAATTTGAATTTTTTTCCCCTCTTTTATTAAGCCTGATATCATAACTACATGATTTAAAAAGGATTAATAGCGCGAAACCTATGTTGTAAGATGAGGGTGTGCCAGTACCTAGAGAGTTCGACAAAATCTTCATATATACATGTAAATATCTTAACGAAGCATCTTCACAAGAGTTATGGTGGCTGTAAGAAGACTTCTGACTTCTGAGGGCCGTTTGTTTGTGTTTTTAAGAGAGTAAGATGTTTGAATCTGAATATGCATTTGAATATTCGGATGTTCTACTAAATGATTAGGATTGTTTATATTTTTGACACCTGCATTTTTAAAGTTATCTGTATTAAGAAATTAATGATTTAAATATATATTCACAAATTATTAGATTGTAAGGTGGCGGCAGGTCGAGGTATTTGGAAGGTGTTTTACACGCGAGACGGGTGGTGGCGGTGATGGTTGGCAGTGGTGGTGGCCGTGCGATGGTGGAGGAGCTAGGTTCACTACAAGAAAAAATATATGTGGCAACAAATTTTTTTTTTATTGCCATAGATTGATTATTGTTGCAAAAAGTATTTTTGGCAATAAAAAAAAATATTTTGTTGCATGAACTTTTCCCAACGGCTGTTATTGCAACAACATGCAACGACTTTTTTTTTTTTTGTTCCAAAATACTTTACCTTGACGTCAATAATCAATACTTATGAAAATTAAATTCTTTGACAACAAAAAAATCATTTGCCAACAATAAAACTAAGTTGTTGCCAAATATAATTTTTTTTGTTGCGATATCTTTACTTTCTTGTATTGGTTGTAATGGCTAGCCATAATGGTTTGCATTTTTGTTCTTTGTTTGTTCAAATTTGGGGGGAAAATCGAGATTGTATTTATGTCATGTTGTCTTGATAATGTAAGCAGCTAAATTTTTCTTCGTGCATTGTTCTTCATTAGCAAAATCTTTAGTTGAAATTGTGAGACAATCTACTAGCTGTGAATCTTACAATATGTTTGGATGGTTGTTACCTATTGTATTGCATTGTATTGTATTGTTGATATAATTACAATATGTGTTTTGATTGTTACTTAAATTTTATTGTACCGTATTTTTAATTTCATCCTTATGTAACGACGAAAAGTCTCATTTAGTGTAACAATCGATTTGATGTGATCGCGTCGTTACCTTTTTCACCCTTATTTTGAGTTTGCTTATTATTTAATAATCATATTTTATTCTTTACCCTACTTTTTACAGTACCCCGTATCCTATTTTTCTTCATAATAAAGTAAGTCTATTCTTCAGATTGTTGATGTGTGGCATAATGTAACAACGGAAACGATCAATTTTTCCAAACATTATATTCATCAAAATAATACAGTACAATACAATACATTATGAAACTATGTGTAACAACCATCCAAACAATTAGAGACTACACCAATTTCCAATTTAGTTGTGAAATTTGAAAATCTTTCTTTTTTATTAAGCCTGTTAACATAATTACGTGATTTAGAAAGGGTTAATAGCGCGGACCTATGTTGTAAGATGGGAGTGTGCCAGTACCTGGAGAGTTCGGCAAAATCTAATTATATAAATGTAAATATCTTAAAGAAGCATCTGTCTTAACAAGAGTTATGGTAGCTGTAAGAAGACTTCTAAGGGGACGTTTGTTTTTTATGTTTGAATCTGAATATGTATTTGAATAATAAGGATGTTGTATTAAATGAATAGGATTGTTTATTTTTTGATATCTGAATGTTTAAAATTATTTGGATTAAGAAATTAATGACTTAAATATTACATTCACAAATTATTAGATTGTTAGGTGGTGGCAGGTCGCGAGGTATTTGGAAGGTAGTTTACATGAGGTAGGAGTTGTGGTGATGGTTGACAGTGATGGTGTTGGTGGTGGTAGTGGTAGGTAATGGTTGGCATTAAGCTCTTTTGCAAGTCTTTTGGTAAACTGATGCTAAAGTCTGGCATCAATGGTGTGGATGGTTGTTGCAATGGTGGTGGTGGTTGTAGCTAGCGATGATGCATGATTGGTGCATGGAGGTATCTAGCATTTTAAGTTGGTTTCAATTGAGCCCCTAACTTTCGACTCGGAGTATATATTTATGTATAAAAGTTTATTAAAATTGTAATAAATTATAGATATGAACCCATAACTTTAAAAATATAATGAGTTCAATACTAAAATTTTTGAGACTGAACCCATAGAATTTAAATTTTGGATCTGCCTCTAATAGTAGTGGTGGTGATGGATGAGAGTGGATGGTATTATGGTGGTGGTGGTTGGAGTTGTGATGGAAGAAGTGGTTGGTGTTAGAGTGATTGACGGTGGTGGTGGAGGTGGGTAGCAGGTGACAGGGGAGGTTGTGCAGTGGTGGCGGACGGTAATTGCTGACAGATCTAGCAATAGTAAAAAGTCATCTTTGCAAAAATAAATCTTTGAATAACCTGTTAATAACGTTATGGTCATGTTAAAAAAGAATTTAAATTAGATTCAAACCTCACTTAAGTGTAAACTAATGAGGACTAAGTCCTTCATGTGATGAAACTTTAGGGTTCTATCTTTTTATTTTCTTTCTTAAGCCTATGTTTGTCGTTTTTTTTGTTTGTTTTATTTTGGTTGTTCTACTTTTCATTTTTTGCTTCTAATTTGATTATCTATCTATACTATTATAAAGGTACGAAGCTCCTTACTGAAATATCGTCTCATTTGTTTGCCCTTTACCTTGTTTGGATGGTTGTTACATATCGTTTCATAATGTATCATATTGTACTGTATTATTTTGCCGAATACAAAGTTTCAGATTAATTGTATCGTTTTCCGTCGTTATAGAATGCCTCACATCAGCAATTTTAAGGATAAAGCTATGAGAAAAATAGAGTACGGGGTAAAAGTATTTTATAAAATGAGAAGAAAAAAAAAGGTAAAGAAACGATCACAACAAATCAGTCGTTACATAAAATGGGACTTTTGTTGTTACATAACGATGAATTTAACTATATGATACAATAAAGTTTAAATAACAATCAAAACAAACATTGTATTTAAACTAACAACGCAATACAATACAATACAATACAATACAATACAATACAATAGGCAACAACCACCCAAACAAGCCTCATTAGACAAAATTATAATTTGTTTACTTTCCTATACTTTAAGACTTTGAAATTAATTAAAATTTTACTTTTTAAATCTTTCTTTATTTGAACTAGAATAATTTTCCTCAATTATATTTCAACTCCTTTCCTCTTGTGTATGAACAACGGAGAACATCAATTTGATAAATGATTGTAACTATAAATGTATTCTGATAACGACTTTTTATTTAAAATAAGGGTTTACCTAATAACAATGTTATTTTTCTAAGACACTTTACGATGTATTTATTTGAAGAGTAGTTAACGTAACAATTTGTGGAATCAAATGCAGAATCTAACATGCATGTGTGACTACCAAACTAATTAGATTGGCGAAATTTGTTTTCACTTCATGAAATCGTTTTAATCAGAATTGTTAAATCCGTATTTTCTAAAATAACACACATAAAGAAAATAGCATTAGATTTTATGACAAATTAATAGAAGGATTATTTTAGCAATAATGTTAATCAACTTAAATAAAACTGTACAAATAACCTAGGTTAAGAAGATTAATATTATGTACATACTATAAAAAGATAGGGATATTACATATCTGAAGAATTAAAGATGTCAAAGGTAAAATAAAAAATATCATGATTTTAAAGAAGTAAAAATAAAAAGATAAAGGTTGATAATTTAAGGATGAAATAGGCATAAAAAAAAGTCGGGGGGGGGGGGGGGGTGGGCGCGCGGAGGTGGTGTGTGGTTTGTAGATACCAATTATTCAAAGTTGAGGGGAGAGTTTAATTTTCAATGTAAAAATTGGGGAGGGGTAAATAGTTTTTACCTTTTTACACTGTGGATTCAACGAGTAGGGTTTACAGCCTGCATTCTTGTCTACCTCTCCACCGTCGTCGATATGATATGATTATCTGACTCAATGCGACGCAATGCTCGGTGCGACTGTTTCAAGCTCCGCCCTTACTTTTCCACTCGCACCACTCCACATTTCTCCTTTCTTTAACACTGTACGCCATTTGGGGTAAAAACTCTTCGTTCCTGCTTTTGTATTTTTATAATTTTTTACTTTCAAATGTCATTTTATTTTGTTTTATTTTACTAAGTTGTCTTTTTTATGAAGGTATAAAATTCATTCACTTATAAACTAGGGTATAAGAGTGGTACCTGAGAGAAAAGTATAACAAGAAGTCAGCTCTTGTTATCAGAAAAGAGAAAATGGGAGAGGAAAGAAGAAGAAGAAGAAGAAGAAGAAGAAGGAAGGAATTAGATATTTTTAATATTTCATAAATGTTAGAATTCAGTACAAAAGTATATATTACCCTGGCATCAGCTAAAATATCCTACAGCTAGCCCACTTCATCTAACAAACTTTTGGACTAAATTGCAAATAGTACTTAACTGATCTTAGGGACTAGATAGCAACAACTGAAAATGACAACTTAAACTTAAAGGGACTGAATTGAACAATAGAAAACTTCTAATTGAACTAGTCATAACAACATTTGTGACAATCCATCCTCCATAGAAAACAAGCTTGTCCTCAAGCATCTTTAAAGTTTGGAAATTGAGACATAATGAAATGATAATCCGCCCATGTTGCTTCTTCAGGTAGAAGATTGACCCATTGCACCAGAATCTGTATGGTTGCCTTGTTTCCTTTCTTGATCATCCTCCTATCCAATATGGCAACAGGTTCTACTAAGGGCAATCCTTCAGGATAACAGATAGGAAGGTTAATGGAAGGAATGATCTGTCCTCCTATCTTTCTTTTAAGTTGAGATATTTGAAACACTGGATGAATTTTTGCTGTGAGAGGTAACTGGAGCTTGTATGCAACTGGTCCCACCTTATGTATGATCTTGTAAGGCCCATAAAACTTAGAGGATAGCTTAAGACTATTTCTTACAGCTATAGCGGTCTGCTTGTATGGCTGCAGTTTAAGGAATACCCAGTTACCTTCCTTAAACTCTTTCTCAGTTCTTCTTTTATCTGCATTCATCTTCATTCTGTTTTGTGCTTTTTCTAGATTGTCCTTCAATATTTTGGCCATTACTTGCCTTTCTTTCAATACTTAATCGATGGCCTCCACTTTAGATTGTGCAATCAATTCAAAAGAGAGTTGAGGTGGATCATAACCATAGACTACCTTGAATCGGGTCATTTTCAAGGAAGTATGATAATTGGTGTCATACCAGTATTCAGTAAGGGACAACCACTTGTTCCATTCTTTTGGTTTGTGTCCTGTCATGCACCTTAGGTAGTTTTCCAGGCACCTATTCAATCTTTCTGTCTGCCCATTTGTTCGAGGATGATAGGCAGAACTGTATAATAATTAAACCTGTAAGTTCTTAAAGAGTTCCTTCCAGAAATTGCTGAGAAACACTTTATCCCTATCTGAGACTATACTCTTAGGCAAGCCATGTAATTTATAGATGCAATCCAAGAATACTCTTGCTACTCGAGATGCAGTGAAAAGGTAAGAAAGTGAAATGAAATGACCATATTTACTGTACCTATCAACTATTACAAGAATGGTATCTTGTCCTTCAGATTTTGGCAATCCCTTTATGAAATCCATAGAGATGTGCTCCCATGTTCTTTTGGTATGGGCAAAGGTTGCAATAACCCTGGATATAGGACCTGTTCATCTTTGTTTCTCTGGCAATTGTCACATTCTTGTATTATCTTCTTGACTTGATCAATTATTGCAGGCCAATAGAAAACTGCCTTCAGTTTTTGATAGGTGGCCCATACAATTCGAATGACCACCCAATCCTGAGTTGTGAATGGTGGATACTAATTGTTGTCTAAGTGATCCATTATTCCCAATCTAAGCTTTTCCTTTGTGCCTCAATACCTCTTGACTGAGAGATATATCTTGTCCAGTGTTGGCATTGCCACTTAGTGAGTAATGGCTTGCAGCACCTCTTGATTACCCTCATAACTTTCAAAGATTTCATCAATCCACTTTGGTTGTAGCTGACATATAACCATGCATTGTTGAACACCTTCTTCCATTTGCTAATCCATCTTCCTAGACAAAGCAACAACAACTACATTTTCTATACCCTTCTTTTACTGGATTTCAAAACTCAATCCCATTAGCTTAGTTAGTCCTTTGTGCTGTAGAGATGTAGTAATTTTTTCCCTTGTAGAAACTTCAAGGTGAAATGATCAGTTTTTATTATGAAATGCTTTGGATGGAGGTAATGTCTCCATTTATCAACAGCTAGCAATAGGGCAATCAGTTCCTTTTCATATGTGGACATTCCTTGGTGTCTTTTACTCAATGGTTGGCTCATGAATGCCAATGGTTTCTTGTCTTGAATTAACACTGCTCTAACACCAGTATTACATGCATCTATTTCTAGCACAAAGGTTTTACTGAAATGCGTAGTGTAAGTACTGGAGCACTAGTCATTGATATTTTCAGTTGGTTGAAAGCCTTGTCAGCTTCCAGATTCCATTTGAACTCTCCTTGCTTTAACAAGTTGGTCAGTGGTCTACTCACTTGTGCATACCCTTTCACAAACTTCCTGTAGTAACCAGTTGAGCCTAAGAATCCCCTTAGTTCCTTTATTGTCCTAGGAGAGGGCCAGTCAAGCATTGCTGAAATCTTAGATTTGTCAGTACTCACCCCACCTCCTGTAATGATGTATCCTAAATATTCCACTTGTGACCGTCTAAATGCACATTTACTTTGTTTAGCAAAAAGCTTATTCTGCTTCAAAGAACCTCAATAATCTCTAAATGTTTTAAGTGGTCATCCATATCCTTGCTATATATTAGTATTATCATCAAAAAATACTAATATAAACTTTCTCAACTGATCTTTAAAACAGTGTTCATTAGAGATTAAAATGTTGTTGGTGTATTTGTTAGGCCAAAGGGCATAACCCTAAACTCCTATAAACCATGATGGGTTCTAAATGCAGTTTTGTACTCCTCACCAGCCTTCATTCTCATCTGATGGTAACCAGCCCTCAAGTCCATCTTTGAGAATACATTAGCACCAAACAATTCATCCAGCAGGTCATCAATTATGAGAATTGGGTATTTGTTCTTAACAGTCAAGCTTCTATAGTCAATGTACAACCTCTATGTTGAGCCTTTTTTCTTAACCAACAGAGTAGGGGAAGCAAAGGGTGACAGGCTTAGAATTACAGTAGTGGCTTTAAGCATGTCACTGATAATGGACTCTATTGCATTTTTTTGGTCATAGGAGTACCTGTAAGGCCTGAGGTTGAATGGTTGTGCACTAGAAACCAAGTTGATCACATGGTCACATGTCCTTTTGGGTGGCAGCTCAGTTGGTTCTTTAAACACAGCTTCATGAACCTTAAGTAGTTTGGCAATCTGAGGGTGCACTCCATGCCTTACTTTGTCAGCTAAGTCATCAGTTACCATGGATAATTCTGCCATCACCTCACAAGTTCCGCATTGCAACATCTTTTTAAGTGCTTTAGCATCAACTGTGGTTACTTCAGTTTTATCTGTAACACCATAAAGGGTAATCATTCTTCCATCTGACATGAAACTCAAGCTGTGAGGTCTTGTGTGTAAAATGACAGGTGCCACCATATCAATCCAGTCCATACCAAGAGCCATGTCACAACCCCATACTGTCAGTAACCTCATTCTAAAATCAAACTTTTCCCCTTGCATTTTTCAACTGTGAGTAGGACACTCCATATGACACATCATCAGTTGAGCATTGGCTACTACAACTCTCATAGACTTCATCATAGGTTGTATTGGTAGTTTTAACAGTTTCACAATGTGGGGTTCAACAAAGGAATGGGTTGAACCACTATTAATTAAAACTGTCATTGGTATTTTCTTAGCATAACCAATAATCTTAATAGTAGAAACCCTCCTGTTTGAGTTACTAATACCCAACAATGCATTCATAGAGATCTCAACTTGCTCCTCTACGACTTCTTCTAGTGTTTCTGCCATATCAACAAATCCTTCTTGTTGCTCACCTTCTACCTCTCTTCAACTTCTTCCATAGCATGTAATGTTCTTTGTTTACATTAGTGCCCAGGATGGTGCTTTTCCTTTCATCTATAACAAAGACCCTGTTCTCTCAATGCTTCAAGATTGGGTGGTAAAGTGTTAGGTTCGAAAGGAGATCTAACTGGTGGTTTTTGGTTAGGGTAAGTGAGTCCCAGTTGTTGTTGGTTGGTTGGGGCAAAAGGTGTTCTGTGAAGGATTTTGTGAAGCTCTGGGGCATGTTATGGCTAAGGGCCTTTGGTAGTAAGGTTGGTTGGTTATGGTTGGAATAAAAGGGATGAGAGCCTTAAATGATTCCTCGTATGGCTTAGCAACTTCAAAAGCATCAAGAACAGATGAGGGGTTAGCCATTTTGACTAGTGGCTTTAGTTCAAGTTTAAGTTCACTAATAAAGCTAGCAACATAGTGAGTTTCATTTAGCAATGGATTGATAATGGTCATGTAGCTAGTCAGTTCTTCAAATTTCTCCCAAAATTGATCTATACTACCCATCTTCGTGATTTTATTAAACTCATCCACAATGTCTTGAGGTCTCATGTTTCCATACCTCCTACAGATTTCAGTACAGAACTTTTGCCAGGTCATTATCCCCCTGTGGTTGACAATATAACTATCAAATCGTACATCTACTTTTTCACCAATATGCACAGAAGCATAACTTAGTTTTTCTTGTTTCGGTAGATTATATAGTTCAAAGAACTTCTCACATTTTCTAAGCCAACTCCTAAGGTTGCTTCCATCAAACTCAGGAAAATTTATTTTTGGTTTAAGTGTTCTTTGGTTGGATATAGGCTCAGGGTTTACAGTAGCGGTTGGTAAAATAGGTGTGGATGAAGAATAAAAAGCGGATTTTGTGGGGTTGGTAAAATTGGTACTGATGAAGAATAAGCTGGATTTCAAAAAATGGGTGGGCTTGAAAACAGAGGTAATGGTGGAAAACCCCTACCAATAGTGTAAGTAAATGGGGTAAACAGAGTTTGTGAATTAAGAAGAGGAGTTGAGCTACCTGAGTTCTGTCCATAATCGTTAGACATATTAGAATGTTGTTACCGCTTAATATTAGAACGTAGTTACTGTTTTTATTGCTTAGTTTATTATTGTTACCACTTTATTTTACTGCATAGGCTGTTTTCACTATTTTAGGAGCTTATTATTTTTTTCTCCTTAATTTCTGGTTTAGTTTCTGTCGTAAGAGGAGACTCTGTTATTTTACTTGTGTATATATCTTTCTAATAATATTATTTGATGTTGGTTTTAGTGATGAAAATACTAAGAAGAATGAGGAACCACCATCATCTACTTCGTCTATGGTGGTTTCGATCAAAACAAGAAAAAGACTTCTACAGTCTTCGTTGAAGTACAATGATGGTTTTGACCAAAAAGATTTTGGGCCTAAGATAGGTTATACAAGAAAACAAAAGGACTGTGCAAAGTTTGGGCCTCAGAGGAAAAATGAAATGAATTGTGGACAAAGAAGTGGCCCAAATACAAAAGCAGCCCAAATGCAGAGTTGCCCATCATAACTATTGTATAGATATGTACATGGTAAAAATGGCACTTTATTTTTTGTTTTATTGATAGTTGTAAGTAGATAATGATAGGTTAGTTACAAACAATAGATTATTAGCACTTTAGTCCCCAAAATTTTGTATAAAGGATAGGAGCATTGTACAGATTATGATCATCAATATTACAAGGAAAAATTTCCAATCTCAGTCTTTAAATTCTTTCATGGTATCAGAGCAGTGAAGTTCGATCCATTATCACAAAAATCAAAATCATACTAATTAAGTTCTAAATATACACCAAAAAAAATGGGTGATGAAACTACTATGGTTTCTACTGAAAATGCTTCAAAGAGTCTCAACTATGACTCTAATCACCCATATCATCTTTCTTTTTCAGATGGTCCTAGTAATAATCTCATCAATACCATCTTTGATCGTAGAAGCTTTCCAGAATGGAGAAGATCAATTCTCATAGCTTTATCTGCAAAAAAAAGCTGGGGTTTATCAATGTTGTGTGCAAAAGTCCAGATCTGAATTCAAAGGAATACTTAAAATGGTCTTCTTGTAATGACATAGTAACTGCTTGGATTTTGAACTCCTTATCCAAAGAAATTGCTGATAATGTGATGTATTTAAAATCAAGAAGCAAATATGGGACAGTTTGCAACAAAGATTTGGAAAATCAGATGGAACAAAGCTGTACCATCTTCAAAAGGAACTGTGTACATCAGTGCAAGGAAACTCAAGCATATCTAGTTATTTCACAAAACTCAAGAAAATTGGGGATGAATTGGACTGCCTCAACTCTGATGTTATGTGCAGTTGTAATTGCACATGTGAAGGGAAGGCAAAGATAGCAAAATCAGTCCAGGATCAGAGGTTGATTCACTTTCTCATGGGTCTGAATGAGGTGTATACCCAGGCTAGAGGTAACATTCTGATGATAAATCCACTGCCTAGTATAGATATTGTCTACTCATTGTTGTTTCAAGATGAAAGCCAAAGGAAAGTGCACATGAGTGCTCAGGTATTTTTCAGACTCATCTTCTTTCATGGTAACTAATCAGGGGAAATTCAACAACTATAAAGGATCAGGACAGTTCTCCAAAGTTCCAAGTTATCCTAGAACTGGAAACTACCCTCAACCAAGTTATCCTAGAACTGGAAACTACCCTCAAACTTATCAAAAAACCACAAACTACACCCAGAAATTCACCAACAAACCAAAAGGAAGAAAGAACAAATATGACCCTAATGCAACTTGTACTTACTACATGAGGATTGGGCATTTAGTAGATAACTGTCATAGGCTACATGGGTTCCCAGATGATTTCCAGTTTAACAAAAAGAAGAATACTCAAGTCACAATCAAGGCTAATGCAGGAGTAACTAATGAAGAAACAGGTGAAGTTGGTGATTCCCACACCACTCATGATGGATTCAATTTCCACCATTTCAAAGAAAGAACAAAGAAATGAGTTGGAACAAATGTTCAAACAAATGCAGGTGTCTCATTCTTCAGTGTATTCAGGACCAAATACAAATTCAATAGCTGGTACCATTCTCAAATATTCAGCAACATATTTCTCAGTTTTTAATTCTAATACTTGGATAATTGATTCAGGTGCCTCTGAGCACATGTGTTTTAACTCCGATTCTTTCAGTAGTCTTGTTGCTCTCCCTGTCCCTTTAAGTATAAGTTTGCCAAATTCATTCAGGTTACTTGTCACTCATACAAGGAGTGTTCCTATTCTTCCTAATCTTACTCTTCAAAATGTTCTATATGTGCCAACTTTCAAAAATAATTTACTTTCAGTAAATAGATCATATGTTCAGATTGGTTGTCACATGGTATTTACTATCAGTGGGTGCATTTTGCAAGACCTATTAATGAAGAGGGTAGAAGCTTTTGGTGAAGTTAGAGAGAGATTGTACCTATTACAACCCTCTATGTCTCAGTCTAGTTTTCAATCAAATGAAAGAGTAATTTCTTTTCAGGAAAGAAGTGATTCCAAGCTAGTTTCTAATTTAGTTTCCTTTCCAATAGTTGGCAATGTTCTTACTGATGTAAATCTGTGGCATATGAGACTTGGTAAGTTGCCATTCTATGTAATGAAACAACTCAGTTTTATCAAATTTCCTTCAGTTTTAGATTGTATTTGTCATATTTGTCCTCAAGCTAAGCAAACTAGATCTCCTTTTCCTCTAAGTAAGATAATAAATAAGAACATTTTTTTATTTAATTCACATTGACACGTGGGGACCTTATAAGAATCCTACATACAATGGTTTTAAATATTTTTTGACTATTGTGGATAAGTACAGTAGAGGAACTTGGACATTTCTACTTAGCACTAAAGGAAATGCATTTTATGTACTGCAATGTTTCTTATCTATGGTAGAAAGGCAATTCAACAAGAAAGTGAAGCGTATAAGATCTGATAATGCCTTGGAGTTAGGGACAGGATCAGAAGAAGCAATTTTCCTAGCTGATAAAGAAATTTTGCACCAAAAGAGCTGTGTTTCCACTCCCCAACAAAATGGGGTAGTGGAAAGAAAAAACAGACATTTATTGGAAGTGGCAAGATCTTCCAATTTACCCATATCCTATTGGGGAGAATGTGTGTTGACAGCCACTCATTTAATCAATCTTTTTCCTTCAAAGGTTCTCAAAGGAAAGTGTCCTCATGAAGTCTTGTTTGGGAAAATTCCTTCCTATAAATACCTTAAAGCTTTTGGCTGTTTGTGTTTTGTGTCTAATCTAACCCAAGGAAGAGGAAAATTTGTAGCAAGGGCAACAAGATGTGTGCTGCTAGGTTATCCTCAACATCAAAAAGGATACAAGGTTCTAGATCTTCAAACCAAGAAAGTATTTGTGTCTAGAGATGTATGTTTTCATGAAACAGTTTTTCCTTTTTCCACCTCTCCTTCATCTTATACACCTTTATTCACACCTCCAGATATTACTACCTGTGAACCATCTCAGAATGAAACTATCAATTCCCCATCCAAACCTGATCCTACTCTCTCCACAAGAACCATCTTCTCCTATCAACTCTGACCCTAATCCAACCTCTCCACACTCATTTTTAAATTCAAGAACCTATTTAGACCCGTCCTCTCAAATTCCTTTATCAGTTCCTGAACCCAGACAATCATTTAGAGTGAAACATCAACCTAAATATCTAAAGGATTTCATCTGTAATAGTGTAGTACTTATCGATTTTACAAACTCCTGTCTAGTTCAGCCATTCACACCACAATCCTCTAGCTTTAATGCCCTATCCCCACCTAACCAAAACATTCTCAAATCCATTTCTATGATCACTAAACCAGCTAGTTGTTCTGAGGTAAATTCTCACCCTGGGTGGCAAGCAGCTATGCATGATGAGATTCAAGCTTTACAACTAAATCACACCTGGGATATAGTTGGGTTACCTTCTGGGAAGAGAGCCTTACCATGTAAATAGGTCTATAAGGTTAAGCATTTGGCTGATGGCTCTATTTAAAGACTGAAAGCTAGACTAGTGGTGAGAGGAGACATTCAACAACATGCAATTGATTTTAACGAGACATTTTCACCTGTTGTAAAAATGACTACAATCAGGTGTCTCTTAACTGTGGCTATCAAGAAGGATTGGAAAGTTTCTCAATTAGATGTGCACAATGCATTCCTGCATGGTTTTTTGGAAGAAGAAGTATTCATGAAGTTTCCTCCAGGAATGACTCTTCCTTCTTCTAAGCATGTGTGTCTTCTACAAAGGTCTCTCTATTGCTTGAAACAAGCATCCAGACAGTGGTATTCTAGACTGTCTGGAGCACTAATTTTCAAGGGTTACACTGCATCTTTGGATGACTATTCATTGTTCTTTAAGAAATCAGGTAATCTTGTTTCAATCCTAGTAGTGTATGTTGATGATATATTGCTAACAGGGGATGACATCACAGAAATCCAAGACATCAAGTGTTTTCTTCACTCAGAGTTCAAAATTAAGGACCTAGGAGATATTCATTATTTTCTTGGTTTAGAAATTCTCAGAGAGCCAAAGGGTTACATTGTTAATCAGAGGAAGTTTGCTATGAAATTGCTAGAAGAGTTTAATTGTGAGCATTTGCCCAAGGCAACTTCCCCTTTAGATCCCTCTATAAAGTTATTTTCAAACATGGACAATCCTTTATTAGATCCTACACTATACAGGCATCTAATAGGAAAATTAAATTATCTTACCCATATACGTCCTGTTTTAGCTTTCCCTGTCCTCAAACTCAACCAATTTATGCATCGCCCTTGTGAGTCTCATTTCCTTGCACCCTTACGTGTGTTGAAATATCTTCAATTGGATCCAAGTCAAGGTATTCTTCCACCAAAAGTTTCGATCTTTTAGCTTATTGTGATGCCGATTGGGCATCTTGCTCCGATTCACGGAGATCCATCAGTGGTTTCTTTATTACACTTAGGGGATCTCCCATTTCTTGGAAATCGAAGAAATAGGCTTCGATCTCACTATCTTCTGTGGAATCGGAGTATCGTTCCATGCGTAAAGTAACGGCAGAACTCACATGGTTGGTGAGATTGTTTCAAGACCTCTCTTTGCTGGTTACTTCTCCAGTACCAGTGTTCTCCGACAGCCAAGCCGCGATTCATATTGCTCGAAACCCTGTGTTCCACGAACGAACGAAACACGTGAAACTTGACTGTCATTTTGTCAGACAATAGTTCCTCGCCGGTCTTATTTCCCTTCAGTTCGTTCCATCGGCGGCACAACTCGCCGATTTGTTTACCAAAGCACTTTCAGACCCTCTCATCGGGATATTCTCTCCAAGTTCGGCGTCATTTCACTCCCCTCCAACTTGAGGGGGGAGGGGGGTGTTGGTTTTAGTGATGACAATACGAAGAAGAATGAGGAACGACCATCATCTACTACTCGTCTATGGTGGTTTCGATCAAAACAAGAAAAAGAATTCTACAATCTTCGTTGAAGTACAATGATGGTTTTGACCAAAAAGATTTTGGGCCTAAGATGGGTTATACAAGAAAACAAAAGGACTGTGCAAAGTTTGGGCCTCAGATGAAAAATGAAATGAACCGTGGACAAGGAAGTGACCCAAATACAAAAGCAACCCAAATACATAGTTGCCCACCATAACTATTGTATAGATATGTACATGGTAAAAATGGCACTTTATTTTTTGTTTTATGGATAGCTGTAAATAGATAATGATAGGTTAGTTACAAACAATAGATTATTAGCACAAAGATTGTACAGATTATGATTATCAATATTAGAAGGAAAAATTTCCAATCTCGGTCTTTAAATTCTTTCATTTGTATCGAGCAAATATTTTCGTGTTTCAATTTTCAAATAGTTGTTCATTGCTTTGAGGTAGTCTGAGCGCAAATAGATGAAGTAAGAATGATTCCTTCTTTCACATAAAACTAGCTTTTAAAGCATTTTTGGCAATTCTTCGAAGGTGTATGATCCTTCGTCATGTCATAATCGGATACTTCATATAAAATATTTAGTTATAATCGATATATTCTATTAAGTCCTAAGAAAGTTTTTAATCAAGCCATTGCGGAGGAGTTAATCGGATTCTAACGAAAATTGGAAAGAAGGGTTTTTCATGAGTCACATCTCACCAAACTCAGCCTTATTCAAAGGGCTAGAACTGGCATTCATTAAAAAAATTGTATTTATAGTGGAAACAGATTCGGAGATATTGATAGATCAAATTTTCATCACCTTCACAAAATGCATCTTATTTACATTTTTTCAATGACTGCAGATTTCTTTATGCAGTGAACCGTCCTCTCTTACAACACAATTATAGACAAGCAAAAATGGTGGCAAATTCTCAAGCTAACTATGGGAGAATCTAAGCTTTACATGGAGTAGCTGGATCAAACATTATTGTTTGGAACTACACTACTTTACATGCTTTATTGAAATTTCGTAAAGATATTGACTGAATCATCACGATTAGTCCCTTTGTGCATTGAACCACCTTATAATCTTATTTTTAATTTAAGTCGCATTTCATTAGCAAAAAAGGGGAATATATTATACATAGTTAATTAAAAAATGTAAGTGAGTCAATAATAACTAGTCGACTACTTGCATTCAAAGTCTTGATACTACGATTCACATAGCAATCAAAGATTACTAGATTGAGACTATCGATTTCCATAAATAAACCAAGATTGGACTTATAACTATCGGAGGCGAAGCAAGGATTTAAATTTTATGGGTTTCAAGGTTTAGGCAGGGGTTAATTCAAGCGGTCCAGGGTGTTCAAAATTATCTCTAGCATCCTAGGTTTGATTCCCATCGGCAACATTATTTTTTATCGCTTTTCTAAAAAACTTAAATATACATATAATTTCTCAATGACGAAACATAAAAAAAAATGAAAAAAAATAATAAATAAAAATCATAATGGATATATTAGATATATATTATTCTAGTTTTTTGATATAGGTTTTATGGTAAGGATTTATGAATTTTCATAAAGTATTTTATTATAGAAGATATATACTAGGTAATGTTCATTTTTTTATTGTTTTTTCGAACCCTCTAAATGAAAATACTGGATCCGCCGCTGGGTACAGGATACAAATATCAAGTGCATAACAGGGTTGTGAATTTAGTTGTTGGACAATTTAGTAGATTTCATAATACGAATACAGAATTTGAACTAAAGCTATTAAATTCAGTGGAACCCGTAAGCAACCTTCTAGCTTAGCCCCACTCATAACACGAAACATCAAAGCCATGATGCAATCAGTTTCTGCAAAAACGGCCCAGCCTCTCTTATTATTTGCTGCTTTTGACTTTTAACCAGTAGTAGTAGATAACATGCAACCACCAAATCTAATTAATTCTAGGCAGAAAATTCTAAAATCAAATCTTAGAATTTCAGACAGCCAGCTATCTTTCTCTTGACTATACTAGCTAGAATTTGTTGCTATCTTTGGTCAGCAGTTAGACATTAATTGTAGGAATGTGGGGTCCCCACAATGTTGAAGAAAATGCTCAATCAAGCCACACTTTATTAGTCATATCAATATAATATCATGTAAGCATTTTAACAATTGGCTGGTACAACATGCAGTAAATTAAAGAAGCAATAGATTATTAGCATTTTTTTTCCCCAAAAGCTAGAACAATCAAAACTAGAAATAGAACTTTTTCTCATAGACTTTCAGTGGGAAATTTGTGATATGAAACATGATTCTCCCACCTCATGCCCACCGAACCAGCTCACTGGAAAAAAGTATGGTGGGAAACAGGTTCCCGCTGAAATGCTGGGAACCTTCATAATTTTTCCGTGCCAAAACACTACTATTTATGTTTTTCTCACCAACATTCAGTAGGAAATAGCCACTGAATATTTTTCAGTAAGAAATGTAGTGAAAAAATAGAGATTTTTTAGTAGGGAATAAATACATACTAATTTACATATCTCTTAAATAAAAATAGCATAGGATGTGAGAAGCTGGACAAAAAAAGAAGAAGAAGAAGGTATTGGACAAAAAAGGAGGAAAAGGAAGCATAAATCAAAAAAGAAAAAAGAAAAAAAGAAAAAACATATAATCCGATTTTTTAAGCAATAAAGTACTGTAGTATATTTATGTTAGAAGATAATGACAGGTTAATCTGGACTTCGGTACCAAATGAAATCAATACTTTGGCTAATTATTAGTATTTCCATTTCAAGAACTCGAATTAGTGTAGAGACCAATTTTTCAACATTTTAGAACTTTATATACAAACCTGTTAGAGAGAAACTAATGATGAGAATTCTGCAGCCACGAATCAGACAAGCAATGGAACTTTTGGTTCTTAATTAATAAAAATGAGATATGCAACACGAGAACTTCATTATACCTCGAATCACCGATCCTACTACACTTCTCGTCCAAGCAAACAGCAAACAAGTAATGTAATGTTTTCTAATAAAATCAACATTCGATTGGTAAGTCGAAGGTATTTTAGCAAAAATATCGAGGATATTTTAGAAAAAATATATTTAAGGATTAATAATAACACTAGTGTACTTATCCACGCGAACAATGAGACTCTCTTTCTAACAACCGGATATTAAAAATAACATTATTGATGCAGTGACATTATTTTAAAAATCATTTTTTAAAATAACTTCCAGAATCCGTGCCAACTGCTTTCTGGTTTTCTTCTTCACATTAACTTCCTCAGCATCATACCAAGTCCTTGTACTCATCAAAACCAATTATACGTCCTTCATTTCTCAGATCCTTCTCTCAAAAAGTCATATATTACCTAAATGCTACGGAGTCGCCTATGTTAAAGAACGCTTTGCACCCCAATATGGGATTTTCCAGCGTGAATTTGAATTTAGTCGGGGCCAATGTGGCACCGAATAGTAAATCAGTATATAATTTGCACGTCAATTTTTTAAAAACATGAGAACTCATCAAGTAATAGAAGATTAAAAAATTAAGCATAAGCAAAGTGAAAACAGAAAATTTCTAAATTGATTATCCATAATGTTAACACTGAAGATGGGAAAGCATGAATGAACTTACAATGGGTTGGGTCATTTGAGCGTTGGTGCTAGCCGTGGCTAAACTCTTTAACAAATACCCTAAGCCCTCTAATACTTGGATGCGTGAATGGGAAAGAAGCCTAATGTCTGGTGAATGGTAAAGAGTTGTAAGGGTTTTTAATGGGATATATGAAAGTTTGTGTCATTCCATAAGTGTGGAATATGAACAGGCCGTAACGTCGGTAACAATTAGTATCATTCTTGGCAACGGTTTCTCTATCAATGTGTGGATATTATTATATTAAATTTTTGATAAAAAATGAGTAAAAAGCCAAAAATTTGGCAAAAAAGATAAATACTAATGCCACATCACTTTATCTATGCCTAGCTTTATATTATATATAGATAGATATAGATTAGCAAATTGGATAATATTTAAATGAATACTCTCAAGTAATAAAGACAAATAATAAGTCAAGACTGTCAAACCCCACTTTCCCCTTCTCATAGAAAACATTCTCTAGTTATCTAAACAACTCAAAATTAAAATGACTTCCACAAAATATTTTCTCAGAATATGACTTCCGTCATACCTTATAAATTGTGACAAATAAGAATAACATGCCCGATCTCAAAAGGTAAAGGCTGGTATATATCATTCATTGTTGTCAATTCTATCCGCACATAATTCAACAAAATAATATGTTGTACTAAGAGCAACTCTATAATATGAGGAAGCAAGAAAACCAAAATTTTCCCACAAGAGTTGCACTAATAACCCCCAGCCTAAGTAGTACCTAATCAACATGCATCTACTACTGCAACTGTTGAACAAAAGATACTTTACAATATTTTCACCTCCTACATATGGTTAATTAATAAATAGCCAATTCTAACACTTTTGCAAGTCAGAAATAGGGTCAGCTAAACGCAAAGAGGTTAATTTTAATTAGCCTAAACGAATTTGCAACGTCCTATTGCAAGATCAATAGGACTGATTAGGCCAGATGAAAATCTCGCCCGGTGATGGCATCAAGGGCATTGTACCAACAGTATGATCAGAAGCACCAACGTCGTTGTTGCTTGAGTACTGGAGGTGTGGAAAGAAGCTGTGATGGTAAAAGGGTTGTTGGCTCGTATCGAATGGAAGACCATAGGGGATAGCGGAAACAGGGGAAATCACCCCAAAATTGATGCTATTGCTGCTACCGTTGACACTGTTGTGTGGAGTCTGCTGGTAGTTATCGTTCAACAATTGTTTCTGCTCCGATTCAAGGGAGATTTTCAAGCGTTTTGCTGCTCCGCCTATGGGGAGTGAACTTTTCATGATGGCCTCGACATCATATCGGTTCATTTCGAAATTGGTCACTGCATTCACTCCCCTGAATTTTATTGCTGCTATGTCATATGCTTCTGCTGCTTCCTCCTCAGTAGCTGCAATAATTTACCCAACAAAATACAAAAATTAGCAATGGACAACACCTATCGCCAACAATAAAAATCTATCGCTAATCCTATTTAACGATGGATTATTAGAAAATTCTATTAGCTTTGAGTTATTTAGAGACAGATTAGCAACAAACTTCATAGCTAATTCCTGTTCTTTTTTAATAAATAATCTAATAAATGAATCAAAGGAAATTAATATAGTTACCAAATGTTCCTAAGTACAGATCCTTGTTCCCTGCAACACGGCCTATTCTTGCTTGCCAACGACCTTGTTGATGATGCCTGCAAAATTTCAGAACTAGTTAATCAAACACGGCTTATGAAACGGGCCGAAGATTGATCTCACTACATCTAGAACACGAGTAGATATTACAAGACATATAATGCAAACCTTGTCACACCCCGATACATAGAAGCTCCTCTCGAGAAACCACTACTTTTCCTGAAATCAATGAAGAAATTTATATGAGAATCAATCGACACCAAAGAGCATCAACACGACGATAATGAGGTAAAAGGTAAATCTTGCACACCTTCTTAGGGAGGCAATGAATTCTTGCTTCGTCATGTGCTTCATTTCCTCTATTTCTTTGGTATAATTGGAAGCCTGGAAAATACATCAGCCGGGTTAAAACTAAAAACTCTAACGTCCTTCCATAATTACGTAGTTTTTCATATAATTAATCTGTTGCTCGGAATTCTTAAAAAATGTCATCAATACAGGTGCAACAACATTTTTGGAGAGTCAGAACAACTGAGTAATTAATTGAACAGCCAATATGAACTTTTAACGAAAAGTGATAAAGGTGTATAGTATATTACAGGGAAATTGGTTGTGGCTGTTGCACCCCAATACTTTAAAGCGGCTAAGTCATAAGATCTTGCTGCCTTGTCCTCCTTGTCATATCCACCTATTTCATTTTATAAATTCCAATATTCAATGATGTGTCGGAACGACGAAAGAAAATTTTAAAGTAGATACTGAGGTAACTTACCTAAGTACACTGCAGATGCGAATCCAGAATTTTGAGTACAAGCAAGAAGCAACCATGCCAATTAAAGGAAAAAATTAGTGAGACAATAATTAGAAATCAGCTGGCAACATAGTCAAGAATTTAGTTGGCAACATAGTCAAGAATTTCGTGTAAAAAGCGTAAAACATAGACAAATAAAAAAGAAAAAGCAAGATGCATGCGTATAGTAAAATAGCTTTAAACATTTGAATTTCTACATGTGATTGAGCAAAAGATAGTGACATATCTTTGCCCAGACCAAAAAAAAGGTAAATAAGTTGTTCCCACTATGTTTATGATTGACTATGACAGTGGAATTATGGAGTTAAGCAATTTGTAAGTTGTTAAGAAACATTACTGTTTTAAGTATATTAATTATTATTTTTGAAAAGGAAGTATTATTAATTACTTTTCTCAATACCATTTTAACAATGTGAAACTACATTAAGGACAAGTTTGTTAGCAAGTTCAAAGCCAGGTAAGTACCAAGTGCCAACATACTAGTAAACAACTAGAGCTGTCAAATCCCCTATTTGTAGGTCCACACCTTTGATTACATGATCAGCGTCAAATATCACATGTCTAGGTGTGAATCCATAAAAGTGGCGGGCACTTCATTTAAATTCTCAAAATTTAATTTATATACAGCGTCAGCGTCGTATAATTTTTTAATACCATTACTATCTCTAACCCACTGTAAACCAACCTTATTTTACAGTAAACCAACCTTATTTTACAAGCTACTACTAATTTCACTTATTATAAAGAATTATTTATAGTTAAAAACATTATCATGCCCTGTCAATATATAAATAAAATTAAACTCAAATTTTCATAAATGAGCCAGATTGGTCAAACTAACGAGGGTCATTGGCCCATGGAAGGAAAGAGGGGGAAAAAAACAAAGCAAAAGTTCTTTTTGGTTTCTCAACCCAATAGCTTTGACTCAAACCCATATTTATGTTAAGAAATTTACTTAATATATATAAATAACTTTATCCCAAATCCAATAATCAAAAAGAGTTGAGAGTTCAGAACCCATAACTTAAAATTCTGGTCAGCCTCCGTTGAGTTTCCGACTAATCCGAAATCACATTACGTAAGACTCATTAAATTAAAAGAGAAAACACTCGCTACTAAAAAAGATTCAACTGAAAAAGTAAATGTCAAAAGCAATAGGAGAAAAACTCAGTGCATCAGAAGCTAGCTAGAGTTCAGACTAGCTGAGAGTGTGTACTACTCACTTGGGAAGGTGTGGTAATTTAGAAACTATGCTACCAGATAAACATATGGTGAAGAAAATGAATAACTAATGGACAAAATTTAGAACCTTTGTTTTCAGATTTGATAAGATCAGTATTTTCAGACATGGTTGGCACATTGAAGCATACAATAAAAACCCATAGGTACACTGCAAAAATGAACTAAATGGCGGCCCATCTAATCAAATCAGTTGTAAAAATTTGAAGAAAAATACAAAAAAAAGGCACAAGTTGTCCAATTCAGATACCAGCAATCAATCAATCATCATAAAAGCCTGTTTTGAAAGAAAATACCCATCTGAATTTTCTGAGCACATTAATGTTTTTCAATTGCATGCAACTATTTTCTATCAGACCCACAATTGTACTACGTACTATAACCGAAAAGAAAAAAATGCTTGTATGAGTCACAAACATTTTGACTACGTATTTTATTGAAGTGCATGTTACTCCTTTTATTCCATCAGTGTAAGTGTATGTGATACAGTAATTATTTTCATTTAAATTTGTTTTAAGAAATGTCACTTTCTACATTTGGTGACTATTTAATCCTATGATTTCACATGATTTGTTTAAAATCATAATAATTAAAAGACATTTTGGTACAACAAATAAATTTTTAGTTTAAGACAGACAACACTCAATAACCTTACTTATGTTCAGTCAAACTAAACCAATGAAAAAAGATGGAGTAATATTTTTGGGGAAAATACCTATTTTAAAATCTGACACAATCTAATTTCAAACTTTTTTAAGAAAATCTTATACTATGCTTTAGTAATATGTCATATTTACGACCTTAAATTGCAAATCTGTGTGCAATCATATAGGATCACATAAAATAAAACAAAAGAGAGTATCTCTTAGTACAAGTAATCGAGTAAATATGTCTACCAAGACAAACATATTTTAAAAAAAAAATACAGTAAAGCTAATTTCGCATGATCTTTAACCCACCTTACTTTAGTGACCACTTGGTCAAACTTAAAGGTGCAAAATCTAAATGTGTAAAACAAGGTAAATTTTGTTACCTTGACGTCCTTTTCTGGCTTGGCCCTCTCTTTTACAGCTGTTATCCCAAAGATGCGCTTCGTATCTTCCTGTCCATCTATGCCTACAAAAAAGAAACCAATTTTTTTACACAATTTTCATTAATATCAAATGTACAAAAATAAACTAATTTCCAAGCAAATGATTGTCCATGGACAAACATATAGGGATATCAAATGCACAGGTTAAATTAAATTTGGATGAGTCATAACGGAGAATAAATGAACGAAATGTCTTTACATGGCAATACTGCCCACCCTAAAAAAACAATTATTTTACTAAAGTAATGAAAAAATTACCTCGTTACACCTCTGTAAATGGAAGTCCTTTGACCAAAAGTATCAGAAATTTTCTTACAACTCTCAGAATCAACCGCAGTAACTATAGCTTTTTCCTCAGTTGAATTATTCGTAGTATTAACAGCCAAAGACAAAGCACCAGCAGTAGGAACACACTGTGAATAACCCAACTCGTTACTCGACTCCGTAGCAAACTCAGTGCCCATAACCTGTGGGTAGGGAGTGATAAAATTAGCTCATGAAAATATCACCCGCTCAACCTGCCAGCTGACCCTCATTTATTAGCTCAACCCATTTCGGCCTATAAAAAATTGTGCTGATATGTAGCCAAATTGACAATGACAAATAATGCCAAAAAAAATTAAAATACATTTTCATTATTTTATGTTATGTTATATATAGCATAGTAAGCAAAAAAAAAATATTAGGTACTAAAGAACTCCTCCCTCCGTCCTAAAATATGTCATGTATCGCTAATCAGAGTCAAGCTACATTAATTTTGACCAATATTATACATTTTTTCACCATAGTAATATGAGAAAATTTGCAACTTATATTCATTATATATAGCTTTTAACTAGTTTAATTTTATTTTTAAAATATTGACTTAACCTAATACAATTTTACTCTAAAAACTAGACAAATTGACTCTTAAAAAGTAAAACGTGACAACTATTTGAGACGGGGGAATATAAAAGAACAGAAAAAGAAATTAAAACTTATTAAAAAATGGAAAGATTGGATTATAACTCGCTTTTTAACCCATTTCAGTCAAATTTATTTCAGCCAAAATAACTAATCCGGTCAAATTCAGTCTAACCCGCTCATTTTAACACCGTACCTGTGAGTCATCAACTTCCGAACCCGAGTTAGTCGAAAACGTTTGAAAACCAACAGCCCTACCATTATTATTCAAATCTTGCCGGCCATCATGGTAGTAGCCACCACCACCGTGGTGGTGGTCGTAGATGTGAGTCAATGAAGACGAGTCTTGAGTCTCAGTTTCGCCACCAAAAAAATCTTCGAGCTTTGGTGGTGGTTGGTCGTGGTGTTGTTGTTGGTGTATTATTTGTGGTGAATCCACAAATAATCCACCTTGATGATGATATATTTGTTGTTTTTCACCTTCTGTATACATTACTTGAGCTTTTTGGTTCGTCCACCCTGAAGAAAAAACAAAAAAAATTGCAATATAACAAGTTAAAATTAGTCTATTAATATACTACTAGCTTTAAAAACAGCCAGTTATCAAAGAGATATACACAGAGAAACAAAACTAAGAGCTAAATGTTAGTGGTTTATAAGCTGGAAAATGTTAAATTAAAAATCCATGGTTTTTTTCAAAGATCATTAGCTAAGCAAAAATGGGATTTTTTTTATTTTTTTTTTGGCAACTATTTTCTGTTAATGGAGTGATGAAAGATTTTTGACAAAAATAGAAGTAACCGAAAATAAGACCGCATGGTTGCATTTTCTTTGTCTTTTTCCTACTTTTACTTTCCTCAAATCATCAACCAAAACAGAAATTCCGGAGGAGTACTTCATTCAAACATATATTCAAGATTTCAAAATATGTTTTTCTTTTTCTTGTTTTTTTGTCTTTTCTTTCAAATGTTTAACAGCACTGAAAAATTAGTGGAGACAGTGAATTCATACTTCCACACTAATAAGAGGTTTAGCTCGAGTTCGAAAATGAAAAAAATATTTACTAACTTTTTTTGGTGCAGGATTTCTGCTTTCCCACTGGTATCATGTACTTTTTGGGCCCGACTAATTCTGATTCAAAATGTAAAATGTTCGGATTTTTTTATTTTCAAGACTTGGACTTGAGACCACTGACGAAGCAAAGATTTTCATTAAATAAATTCAAAATATAAGAAATATATACACGAAGAAAGCCAAAAAGATTCAATATACTCATAAAAATATTTTTAATATTATACATATATAGTGTAATTTTCCAAACAACGCAGAGGTTTTGATGAACCCTTGCGCCCCTACCTCCGTTCACGCCCGAAACCTGATTCACCCTCACAATATTTTGTGTAGGGTGAACTTGAATTAATCGGATCAGTGAGTTTTGAATATCATATGTATAAAGCCAAAAAAAAAATTGCATGCTTACCATGGGGAAAGAAGTTGTCAGCAAAATAGTATTGATGAGAGTCAGCAGAAGAAGAGCCATTAGATTGAAGCATAGAAGACTGAGCAGAAGAAGAGTTCAACATTTCCATTGAAGACAAAGAAAAAGATAACCAGTTATTATTTTCTGGAGCCATATTTATAGAATCTCTTTAACTTCTCTCCAAAAAATAAGCAACAAAAAAACAGATCAAAAAGCTCACAAATATCAATTACTTAGAACTTGTGTATGTGTGTAGACACATTTTGTAGCTTCTTTGACTAAGAAGAACAAAGGGGGTTGGAAAAAGATTCAAAAGAAGTGAAAAGCATGCAAAATAAAGGTGAAATTAAAGTAGTAGTAGAAGATTTGAAGTAGGTACTAGTAGAAATATTTGGTTAAGGACAAATTTAGGAGAGATTTGGAGAAATATGGAGAAGAAGAGAGAGGAGAATAGAGAAATGTGGAGGTATATAATAGGAGAAAACAGCGGTTTCATCTGCCACATCCGGCGGAAAATCAGAGGGATGCACTTGAACTAACTTTTTGAAGACAAAAAAAAAAAAAAAGGAGCTGTTAATCATTTTAGTAGGCGTTTGGCCATAGATTCTACTGCCTCCGTCATTTTATTTTGGCCACTTTTTCTTTTTACACGGCACCCTAAGAATTCATAAATAAAAAATATATTTTATTATTTTATTTCTATCTTTCTCCAATAAATATATTCTAATTAATATTACTCTCTTCATCTCATAATAAGTGTCATCTTACCTAAAAACACGCATTTTAAAAAATAAATAATATAATATGAAATTTACTAAATTACCTCTACATAATAAAAATTAATTACTTTTCCTCTTCATTAGAGCGTGCACAATAGAACCTTTTGATATTGAGAATTCAACAATACCAAGTTACTATATGACTTATCCAATCATCATTTAGATGTTACTTTAACTTTTTATTTTTTGTCTAAGAGTATATTTGAAAAAAAAAAAACAATTTATGTCTTGTTTTTTAAAGGTGACACTTATTATGAGATAATTTTTTTGCTAAGGTGACACTTATTATGGGACAGACGGAGTAACTATTTTCAAGAACATTTAATGCTAAGAGTAAGATGGGAATTTATTTTTTATTTCTATTATTTTTATTTTATTTTATTTTTTAGAATGTATTTTTCTTTTATATTATTTATTTTTCATTTTCTTTCTTCTCATTCCCAATCTAGACCTTTACTTCTTGTGGTTTCATATAATTGCTCATATTTTTTTATTTTTTTACTTTATTCATTTAGCATAACCGTGTTATTATTCTAATTTTTTAAACTACACCTCTTAATATTGAAAAGAATGAATCATTAATAAACTTAGCATATAACGAGTGACGTTATTAAAGTAGAATTTTGTTGTGAATGAGGTTATAGACTTATATTTTCCCTTTCTTTTGAAATATTTACTTATATTACATTGCAACTTACTTATATAATGTTGGAATTTGACATAAGAGTATTATGTTATACTTTTTCTTTTGGATTTTGAATTTATGTTATATTTTAAATTTTAAATTATTTGCTTTCACATTGCACGTTGTTTACTTTTCACTTCACATTGCATATTGTTTACTTTTCACTTACATTTGATGGATTTTTTGTGTCAAACATTTGAATAATGTTATGGCATTATATTTATAAATATATTTTTTTTTGTCAAACATCCAATCCATGACGTTCTCACAAATAAAAAAAGTCTTCTTTTAAGTTTTATAATTAATTAAAATTAAATATTATTAATTTGAAAAATATATATCAATTATTTTTTACAATATTAGTTTACAAATATATGATTATTAATTAATATGTTTTCAAGAAACAATGTGTTATTAAATAACTAATTTAATATCATTTATAAAGGCAAATATTTTTTAAATTTTAATTTTAATTTTTTTTATAATTAAATTTTATTTTTAAATTAAACTAACTGTGTAATTACACTTGTGCAACTAAACAACACGCTTGTAATTATACTGTAATTACGTTATGACAAAGAAACAGGTAATTACTCTGCTTTTTAATTACTACCCTGGTAATTACACCAATTCCAATTACTAGGTGGCTTTCCAAACAGGCCCTAAATGAACAAGTAATTTGGGACATATATTTTTAGTAATGTAGCCAAGTAATATGGGAATGAGGTAGTAAATATTTTTCAATTTTATTAAATTTATAGAGTTGGAGTAAAGAAAAAATAGAGTGGTGTTTCCTTATATTTTCTGGAAAGAATATTTGAAATAATATTCATACTCGCTAACAATAATAACAACATATTCAAAATAATCCCACAAATGAGATCTAGAGAGAGTAGAGTGTACGCAGACCTTACCCTATCTTGGGAGGTAGAGAGGTTGATAGACTATCGGCTCCAAATTAGGTGATATTCATATTTAGCTAAAATACATATTTATATTACGTTATTGTCTCATATCTTATGCATAATATTATTGTTTCATCGTTGTCTTGGTGTTTTGAGCTTATTACGAGTTTTACGTGCGTAGGAAATGTGTCGGATGAACACGATTGAAAAAGCTGCTTTTGGCTTGATTTGAAGAAAAGGAATAAAGATTGAAGTATGGCCCCCCGCAACAGCGCCAAAAATTGTTGTTCATCTGATACATTTTTTACACACATATTCGTAATAAGCTCAGAAAACCCAAGATGACAATGTAACGACACGGTTATGCATAAAATATGAGGTGATAACGTAACATAAATATATACTTTTAGCTAAATATCATATGTCTTTTTAAGTATATACTTTTAGCCAAATATCATACTCCCTTTGTTTCAATTTGTTTGAACTTATTTCCTTTTTAGTCTGTGCCAAAATGAATGACCTCTTTTCTAATTTGGAAACAAATTTACTTTATGAATGATTTACAGCCACACAAATTTTCAAGGCTTATTTTGAACCACAAGTTTCAAAAGTCTTTCCTCTTTTATAAATGTCATGCCCAGTCAAATGGGTTCATATAAATTGAAACGGAAGGAGTATGTCTTTTTAAATATGAAATTTAAGATCTTAAAAATAAATTACTTACTATAATAAGTAAATGTGAGTTAATAACTAAAATCATTATCGATATAATTGATCAACTTAGATGATATGATCAGGGGCGAGTTTACATGGCGGTAAGGGTGTTCACCCGAACACCTTCGGTAAAATTACAGTGTATATAGGGTAAATTTTTCGTGTTTATGTACATATATTGACTTTTGAACACCTTGAACAAGTGTAAAAATTTAGCTCAAGCGATCCAGAGTGTTCAAAATTATCTCTAGCGTCCTGAGTTCAATCCCCAGAGAAAATATAATTTTTTATATTTAACTTTTGTTCTTTTTTTCAAACTTTCTGACTGAAAATCCTGAATTCACTTGGCACCGTCATAGACAAACAAATAAAGTCATAGAAAAATGAGAGAGATAGTAAAATAAGGGGAAGCCGGGACTTTTGGCACCGCGCAAGAGAAAATATGTCTGAAACAAGGTCCCTAAGAACCCGGGCTGGTGGATAATTTATATTTCGTTGGGAAGTAAAATTTTCTGAGGTTAAAAGCTGTCAAAGTCAAATTTAATTTTTTATTAGATATATTTCTGAAACTTTGTCGTAACGTGAGTGAAAAAATGGTGGTATTCTATCAACGAGGAGATCACAAATTCACTTTGCTTGAACTTGAGGAGTAGTTGCGATTATAATATTTTCTCTGCTTATTTTTACTTGTGCATTATATTAAAAATAAATTTTATTTTATTTACTTGTCTCCTTTAGTATATTAAGAAATAGTTTTTTATTTTATCATTAATATTAATTACTTATTCTCAAGTCTATTGCTCCCTCCATCCCAAAATAAATATCGCTTAAAAATAATTTTCGAAAATTAGTGTCGCTTTAAGAATTAAAGACAAAAAATAGTAATTATTTTCAACCATACCCTTATAGGAAAAAAAATTTATTTTTTCTTAATAGTGCTCAAGTCTTAAGAAATATCTAATAAGTAGACTAACTTAGTAAATTATACCTTGAATTTTATTTTTCTTAATAATGGACGTGAAATGAACTAAAACGAAACTTTTTTTTGGGACGGAGGGATTAAGACAATATATTAATTAATACGGATATTACAGAAAAATAAGGACTTTATTATTTTTTGAAGAGAGTGTAAAATTCATTATGAACAAATAAAAGTGAACAGGGAGTACTTCAAAAGCTTAAGAAGAAACTGAAATGACACTATTCTCTTTAGGATTGGGAAAGTAGTAAATAACAGTTATTCAAATACTTTAGCCATTCAACTAGACAAAACTATAGATATTCAATATTTTTTTCCTATTTTTAGGAAAGATGAGGTTAAATATTTAAAAGTGTGGAAAGGGTTCAAGTAAGTTGTGGACTTCAACTCGAAATATGGGGACCTAAACTAGTTTCAAGTACACTGTTTGAACTCATCTCATTTTTAACGTTTTCAGCTTTCATTATCACACTTGTCTTTCATGCCCATTGTCGTGCCCTCTCCAAAAGTCCGAACTCTTTCATTAATGCTATATAAATGTTCTGTTTTATTTCATATGACGAATTTGATTGGATGCGATATATATAACAAAAAAAAAAAATTAAAAAAAAATTGTATTATTAGTTGCTCAATTATTAACAAATTTCGATTTTGATCCTTTTGCTATCTAAAGAAATTATTTCAATTAATTAGGATATATGTTTATAGTCCTTTTATGAAGGACATATATTGTTATTTTTTGGACTGTTTTTAAAATTGTATTACTATGAAACTTGGAATAGGAATATATACAAGCTATACATAACATATATAATTGATAATTATAGTAAATTTGTGAATATTCACAAGCAAAGGGTCAAAAGTGCATATCAAACAATTGAATGTTAAATATGCTTAGTTCAGATATTGCAAGGATCAAAACTAATATTTATTAATAAATGAAGGACCAAAAGTGCTATTAATCCTTAAAAGGAGAAAAAAAATTAAAATTCATAATCTTAAACATGTCGTAACATTTATATAATAATTAAAAAATATTATTAAAGCTAAATGTGAAACTTAAGTTAAATTGTATACAAATATATTAATTAAATAAATATAAATAATGTTACATAAAATAAAACAGGGTTAACATGATCAGAGATACTTAAGCATTGAAAAGCTTAACTAATATTCGTCTTTTTTCTGTTTAAGTTTTCAACTATTTCATAAAGCTTCTTATTTAGATCTAAACATCAAAACCTTTCAGTTGCATGGGGAATTGTTGAAAATTAATTACTACTATTAGAGTCTCCGATCACATGAAAAGGTCAAATAATTAGTTAATGCTATAGCAACATTGATTTGAATTGTTTGGCATCATATTTAATGATCAGTTAAATTACATGGATTACTTTCATGATTTTAAAATTGAAAACGCTAATCACTTAATACTTTTTACAAACTTTTTATTGAGTTGATAATAGAGGCAAAGAGTGGTATATGATTTAATTTCAAGAGTGGTATATGATTCAATTTCAAGAGTGGTATCTGATTCAATTGGTAGGGTCTGACCTCTTGGGAATGTCACAATCAAAGGGAACCAAATCTAAATTGGCCAACATTTGGGGAAATTATAAAATTCCTTGATAAAGACTGAAAGTTTAGCTAAACGTATTTGTTTATTTATTTCGAAAAATACATGTTGTTCACATTTTCAAATACTTTGTGTTCTAAAATCATGGAAATTCCACCTCATATTGGACTAATTAATAATATCAAAATTCTTTTGGTGGAGCATTAATATTGATGTTCTTCTCACCATATATAACAAGTAAAGATATATATGTTATACTTGTCTTTCAAAGTGGCTCCATATTACTACGATTTTACCCACTTACTCATGAGTTTGTAATTTCGAAGAAAACCTAGTTGTTAGAGAAATTACTCAAAATAGTAGAAGAATATAATGTGTTCTATTTTTTAAGCTTCTTATTAATACAATTAGTAGTGTATGAGATCTTAACAGTGTTTTCACTTTCGTACTCCATAGAATGATACAATTATTACTGTCTCAAAAGAGTGATTTTTTATCTATAGAATAGCAAATAACGACTCTTATGGGATACAATAAGTATGCTATAAGTTGTCTTCAAATGTCTAAATAACTGGACTTTTTTGTTTGTGTGTGTATATATATATAAGATTGAACCTGTCATGCAAGGTTACAATCTCCTTTTTAACATATGCAAACATAGTATTGAATATTTATGAAATTAGATATTTTAGATATTTGTTAGTTGTCAAGCTTGTTAGATAGACAGTTAGTCTTAGCTCTAGTTAGTTAGTAACAGCTGTTTAATTAGTTAGTTACAGCCATTGACAACTGTCTTGTTCTTACTTGTATATATGAACTCACAAGGTGGTTAATAGAAGTTAGTTGAGCTTTTCTTTCATTTCCCCAATCTGGTCTTCTTCCACTTGAGCTTAGCTCTCTGTGTTTCCTCCATTAATGGAGTTTATCAAGTTTCTCTGTTAATTCCTTGTATGTTTGATATGGTATCAAAGCATAACTAGGTTTTTCCACACAATTTTCGATTCTTTTTCTCCATTCGATAAACCTAAAATCGTCATTTTTCTGTTGCTTAGTTTCATTGCGAAAATTCTCTCAATTCTCTATTTCAAAATCTATAAATCAGTTTAAATTCATAGCTAATCTATTACTATCCCTTTTTTTTTAGCTCATTTGCTTAGAATTTTACTTGTTTTTTAGTCAATTCGACAATTATCTTCAATGGCGGATGGTCAGGAAGAATAATCGACTGCGAATGCAAATACTGATGCAAATTCGTCCACAACTGATTCGAATAGTTTATTCTACATGTATCCTTCCGATAGCCCCGGAATGACATCGTTACCTGTTCCTTTCGATGGAACAGGCTATCGTTCATGGAGAAGGAGTGTTTTGCGAGCTTTATCTGTAAAGAGCAAATTAGGGTTCACAAATGGAGAGTGCAAAAGGCTCAATGAAAATTCTCCTCAATTTCGTCAATGGCAGAGATGTGATGATATTGTTATAGCTTGGATTTTGAATTCCCTATCCAAGGAAATAGCTGACGGTGTTGAATATGTCGCCAACTCAGTGGAATTGTGGAGAGAATTAAAGGATCGATATGATTAAACTACCGGAGCAAAATTGTATGAAATACAGAAGGAAATTAATGATTTAACTCAAGGAACCCTAGATATCAATGTATACTACACAAAGGTGAGAAGTTATGGGAAGAATTAAGCAATCTGTCTGTCAAAGCACAATGTAGCTGTCAATGTATCTGTGGAGCAAAGGAAAACATGCATAAAGCTGAACAGGATACAAGATTGATTCAGTTCCTCATGGGATTGAATGAGGTATACACTGTAATCAAAGGTAGTATCTTAATGTTGAACCCATTGCCATCTATGGTACAAGCCTTTTCTATACTTGTTCAAGAGGAAAAACAAAGAGAATTTAAACCACACAGTCATTTGATGATAGAATCAACTTCATTTCATGTTAACTCTTCTAGTGTTAAAAAATTATATCCAGCTCTTAATAGCAATTCTGGCACTAGAAATTTCAAAAGAAATTACTCCAACAACAACTATACAGGTAGTTCTAGCAATAGTAGACTTTTCTGTGAGCATTGTAAGAAGCCAGATCACACTAAAGATAGATGTTATAAGCTTCATGGATATCCGCAAAACAACGCACACACCAGCGAATGGTGGCAATCACCAAAACTTTGCTCAAAATCTCAACATGGTGGTTATCCTCAGTATCATGGCAACAATCAGAATTCCAAATTCAATAAGGGCAAAAGGACTGTTGCTAATGTCCATAGTTTTCCATCAGACATGATATCCACGCATAGAAAGAAACCTGATCAACAAGAAGATAATCAAACCTTAAGTTTCATCAAAGAATAATATGACCAACTTATGAACTTAGTTCAGCAATTTCAGTCTGGAAATGTAAGGACAACTCAAACAGTGCTAATGTCAGTGCAGGATCAGTTAATTTTGCAGATATTGTAGTTTGCACTTCTTCTATTGATTTTGGCAAACCTTCATGTAAATATTTCAAATCGAAGACTAACTTATGGATTATAAATTCAGGGGCATTTAACCACATGACCTTTGTTAGAACTTCATTGACCAATATACAGACCTTGCTCTATCCTTTATTAGTTTCCCTTCCCGGTGAAAGTGGTTAAGTTTGGTGATGTGATTATTACTCCTAAGATCACCTTACACAAAGTGTTGTTTATACTATCCTTCAAGTTTAATCTAATTTATGTTCATTCTCTGACAAATCATTTGAAATGCATGGTATTGTTCACTTATGCATTATGTTTCCTGCGGGTCCCTTCAATGAAGAGGCCTCAGGTGATTGGTAAAAGCAAGGATGGGCTTTACTTCCTTTGCTCAAATTATCTGAAAGTTGCTAAAGACAACAATGTTAATAAAGTTTCTGCTTGCTGTTCTTTTCCAAGTAGTAGTTTGTCATTTGTTAAATGCAGTCATAGTAATGCTCCTTCTTTAGATACCAAGCATAACATATCTACAGATGTTGCTTACAGTCTCAATTCTATTCACTCACCTTCATGTGTAAATACACAATTTTCCATCAATAAGACAAATATGTTTGCTGAAAATTCTTGTTTGTCAACTAGCACTAGAGACAGTGTGGATTTGTTATGGCATAACAGACTGGGACATGTTCCTTTTGTTAAAATGAAGGGTATAACCTGTTTACTTGACAAACGATCACTACAAAAAAAAAAAGAAGGTAATTTGCGGAGGTTGAAAGTTGCAATTTGTGGGGGTTTTAGCCTCAGCTAATTGCTTGAGGAGGCTAAAACTCCCGCGAATTGCAACTTTCAACCTCTGCAAATTACCCTTTTTTTTGTAGTGGATCATCCAACCAACCTTTCCTTTGTCCAATTTGTCCCATGGCAAGACAAACCAAACTTCCCTTTCCATTAAGCACCAGTCACTCTACTAACATATTTGATCTTTTACACATAGATCTTTGGGGACCACACCATGTTCCAACTCATGATAATTACAAGTAATTTCTCACACTAGTGGATGATTACAGCAGGTCCACATGGACACACCTTTTAAGCAGTTAAAGCAATGCACTGCAAGTTCTTAAAGCCTTTGTCAATATGGTTGAGACTCATTTTCAAACTTCTGTGAAACATATCAGGTCAGATAATGGCCTAGAATTTACAAATCATGAAGTTTCTCAGTTTTTCTTGTCCAAAGGGATAGTTCATCAGAAGAGTTGCCCCTATACACCACAACAGAATAGTTTAGTTGAAAGGAAATACAAATACTTATTGGAAATAACAAGGGCACTTCTTTTCCAATCCAAATTGCCTTTGAAATGCTGTGGTGAGTGTGTGTTGACAGTCACTCATCTCATAAACAGACTCCCCACTACTTACTTAAAGAACAAGTGTCCATATGAATTGTTGTACAACAGAAAACCAACCTATTCACATCTAAGATCCTTTGGCTGCCTATGCTACCCCACTTTGCCTAAGATCCATAGACATAAATTTGAACCAAGAACCACCATTCACATGTTTGTAGGTTATCCTTTTGCACTAAAGGTTACAAGGTCCTAAGTCTGACCACAAGAAAGATACATGTCTCTAGGGATGTAATTTTTCATGAAAATATTTTTCCTTTTATGCTTGCTTCTAATTCTGATAATGTCACTTTTCCTTCTGTTCTTAAGTCACTTTCTGTTCCTATTGACTTGTCTGATACTCATAAGAATGGTACTGAACTTAACTTAGTGGGTGATTCTATGGATACAGTAGTTACAGACCCTGCTCCATCCTATCTTTACCAGTTCCTCAACTTTTCTTTCTCTTCCACCTGCCACTTCCTCCTCAGTTCCTTTGTCTTCTCCAACAGTTCAATCTCCAGTACCACAACATGTTAATTCACCTGTAGCAACCAGAAAATCTCTTAGAGCCAATAAGCTTCCACAACATCTTAAAGATTTCATATACTCCATCCCTACTTTAAAACCATCTAGTGATCTTCCATCATCCATCTTTCTTAATGCTCTTTTTTCCAGAAATCACACCATTTCCCCCGAAGCTTTAAGCCCTAATAGTTAGTTCTTGATTAGAAATGTCTGCCATGATAGTGAGTCATTTTCATATGAAGAGGCTACTCTTGATCCTGCGTGGCAAAATGCCATGACACAAGAATTTGAAGCCCTTTATGCCAATAATACTTGGGATTTGGTTCCACTTCCATTGGGCAAACAAGCTATTGGTTGTAGGTGGGTATACAAGGTCAAACACAAGGCTGATTGTAGCATAGAAAGATTCAAAGCTAGATTGGTAGTGAAAGGGTACACACAGCAGGCCGGGGTGGACTATAAAGAAACTTATTCTCCAGTAGTGAAAATGACTACTGTTAGGTACTTAATTGCTGTTGCTATAAAGAAAAATTGGACCTTCTCACAACTAGATGTTAATAATGCATTTCTCCATGGAGACTTGCATGAGGACGTTTACGCAATTGTACCTCCAAGACTTAAAGTACATAGTTTGGGATTAGCTTGCAAGTTGAATAAATCTCTTTATGGTTTGAAGCAGGCTAGTAGGCAATGGTTTGCCAAATTGACAGAAACATTATCATCCAGAGGTTATGATCACTCTCTACATTATTACTCTTTATTCTATAGGAAAAATGGTTCACTAATGGTGTTAGTAGTTGTGTATATGGATGATATAATTCTTATAGGAACGCAACACTATGGAGATTGACCAACTGAAGAGTTATTTGCATGAGGAATTCAAGATCAAAGACCTTGGTAAGCTACATTACTTTTTGGGGTTGGATATCTTGTACACAGATACATGAGCACTTATTTCTTTTGGACTTATTAAAAGATTATGATTGCTTTGATTACAAATGTGTCAATTCACCTCTTGATCCAAACATCAAGTTAAGAGCAAAAGAGGGGACAATTTTCTTAACCTACTCACTATAGAAAACTGGTTGGCAAGTTAAATTTTCTCACCAATACCAGGTTGGATATAACTTTCAAAGGTGAAGCACCTTAGTCAATATATGCAGGATCCAAGAGAACCTCATCTTCAGGCTGCACTCCACATATTGAGATATCTCAAGAAAGATCCTACTCTTGGTATTTTCATGTCTAACAATTCAGATTGTATTGTGAGGGCATTTTGTGACTCTGATTGGGCTGCTTGCCTAGATTCAAGAAGGTTTGTGAGTAGTTATTTGGTCTTGTTGGGTGACAGTCCAGTCAGCTGGAAGTCTAAGAAACAAGAGACTATTTCGTTATCATCAGCACAGGTAGAGTATAGATACTTAAGGAAGGTTGTTGGTGAATTGATGTGGTTGAACAGGTTGTTAACAGAATTGACTATCCCTTGCCCAGATCCCATTGCAGTCTATTGTGATAGTCAATCAGCACTTCACATTGCCAGAAATCCAGTTTTCCATGAGCGTACCAAGCAGATAGAAGTGGACTGTCA
This sequence comes from Lycium ferocissimum, assembly GCF_029784015.1. Classification (NCBI taxonomy): domain Eukaryota; kingdom Viridiplantae; phylum Streptophyta; class Magnoliopsida; order Solanales; family Solanaceae; genus Lycium; species Lycium ferocissimum. The sequence goes on from NC_081349.1 coordinate 41,536,327, forward strand.
TTTTGTACGGGACAAGTTGCTAGAAGGCCTCATTTCCCTTCACCACATTGCCATTTCAAACCAGTTAGCAGATATCTTGACTAAAGCTCTAGGGGCATCAAGCATACTGGTATCATGGACAAGTTGTCAGTGAAGTCCTCACCTCCAACTTGAGCGAAGGGAGAGGGGGGGGGGGGGGGGTATTGAATATTTATGTAATTAGATATTTTAGATATTTGTTAGTTGTCAAGCTTGTTAGATAGGCATTTAGTCTTAGCTTTAGTTAGTTAGTGACAATTGTTTAGTTAGTTAGTTACAGTTGTTGACAGTTGTCTTATTCTTACTTGTATATATGAACTCATAAGGTGGTTAATAGAAATTAGTTGAGCTTTTCTTTCATTTCCCCAATCTGGTCTTCTTTCACTCGAGCTCAGCTCTCTGTCATGTGTTTCCTCCATTAATGGAGTTTATCAAGTTTCTTTGTTAATTCCTTGTATGTTTGATGCATACCTATTTTTTCCATATAGATGCGACCATTTGAGAAATGGCCGGAGTTTATTAATAGTAAGTATTCACTCATGACTTTAAATAAATAACTTTATTTTACCTAGGATACCTGAAAATAATAATTACTTAACTTCAATATTATAGGAGTATTGATTCTTCCCAAGTATTAGTACGGCAAGTTTAGTGTAAACTTCATGGATATTTTTCAAAATAAACTTCACGTATTTTATTGGGCAATGCCCAAAATCAGGGTGTGCAAACTCAAGGGGTGGCATAGACCAATAGCCATTCAAGAAACAAGAAAACAGTAAAACCCATTATCAGGGAACCCAATATTAATTTCTTAAAATGTAAGATGAATAAATTGTTGTTCCATTTTCCCCAGTTTTTAGGGTGAACTATGAGTTCATATGTCCAAAATTATAAGAGACAACTCTCGACATTATACGTAAATTTGTACACCTTTAATATCTAAACTGCCACATCGAGCCTGCTAATAAAACCCCTACTCTTTTCTAGCATCTCACTCTAATATACAATTCAATGACTGTAAAACTACAAAATTAAATACCAATTGAAGCTTTTATATATATATATATATGATTTTGCTGGAGGGGATCAGGACCAGAGGCGGACCCACCCTATTAGGAGGGGGTCATGTGCCACCGCTAACCTCGGAAAACCCCTCTATTTATATGGTGTATATACCTTAAAACCCTTTATATATATATTCTCTGCTTTGATGCAATTAGTTGTTGCGCTCCTTATGTCCTTGCTTGAAACGTGGATTCGAGTCTGGCTAGTAGCACTTTAGTTAAGAGTATGTTTTTGTTTTCTAGATTCTCTACAAATAAAGTAATAAGCCCACATATTTTTTATTCTTTTTTATTCTTTAGTCCTCCCTTAACCCTACCCCCCCCCCCCCCTCCCCAACCACCACAACACATACAACAAAAGAAAGCTCTACATTAAATTATTTTCAAAGAGTTGCACGCCAAACTTTGACAAGTACTAATTGACATATATATATATATATATATATATATATATATATATATATATATATATATATATATATATTAAGACATTGGTAATTGGTGCCCCCTCTGCGTCAAAATTACGTCCGCCTCAGGATTGAGCTATAATAGTAGGCAAGGGTTAGAACGAAATTCAGTAACTTCAGCTTGGATTTTAAGAAATTTATTAAATACGTATATATATTTAATTGTGAACAAAATTACCGTCACGTCATAAAATTCAGAAGTCATAAATTTCAACTTATAATACCTATGAAGGGGATAGAACATGAGTATACAATGGTTCTAGGATAGTCAATTGGATCTCTTTTATGTTATTAAGCACAAGTGATTTTTTTTGTTAATCTTGAAAAGCTTTTCGTGTATAATAAAAATAAAAAAAATTAAGCGTAAATTCGACTTTAAATTACGACCTTGTAACAAATTCTGCCTCCAACGGCCTCTAGATTGAGGTATCCTAAAATATGAGTACAAGCCGTACAAGTTGTCAAGTGGATTCTTGAAGGCAATGTATCTAAAACCAACAACTACAACTTGATATGTACATACATGCACCAAACCAAGAATTTTTTTTAATAGAAAGTTCTTTTATTTTCATTTAATTTAATCCAATGGCGGACCTACATATATAGTACGCAGTGACTGGATGTTCAAGCAGCAATTTTTTTTAATTTTTTTTTTATAATTATATTATTCAGACTAATTTGTGTATACCGAAATTAATTTTACAATTCACTTACTATCTTCTACCTGCACAAATATTGAATAATTTTGTCCATCAAAGCAAAGTTTGGACATATAGGAAGAAACTAACCCGATATTTTTGTCTTCAATAAAAATTAAATATGAAACCTCATAGTTCTTAATTAACCGACTTCATCGACCACTGCCTTGAGTATTGTTGCTAAAGCACAAATTGTTTTACTCAAATACTAGCTAGTAGTATTATCTTTAAATCGGATATTAGCTTTAACATATAAATAAATTGACTAAGCACCTTTATGTGACTAGTGGCAACTGTAGAATGATGAGACTCGTAATCAGAAGTTGCTCCAAGATTTTAAGTTTATTTTTCGAATTCATATTTGTTTATTGTATTCAAAATAATTATTTATATATAAAGTGCATTTTTAATATTAATATAAAACTTGGATTAAAGTTATTAAATTCGTCAAACCCGTAATATGTGACCCACCAAGAGATGTGGTGAAGTGAATGAGGCTGATTCTCTCTTAACCAGAGATCTCGAGTACAAGTTCTGGGTATAGAAAAATTGTTGGTAGGGAACGCTTTCCCGAATGAGTCCTACGCAGCGCGAATCCAAAATAATCGGATTCCAATACGAGTATCGGACAACGAAAGAGAGAAAAACAAATCCGTAATATGTATTAGGTATAGTTTTAATTAGGGTTGAAACCTTTGCTTGTTTCAAGGGGTTCAATGGAGCCAAAGTCATCGATGTTATTTTTGTCATTTTTTGTCATTTAGCCATCCGTGAGGAGAATGAAATTTTGGACGTAAATGGCAGTAACCAAATCTCCACGTTGCATGAGACACGCAACTTGTAGCTAGCAATGTACACGTAAATATGGATTCATTCGTTACAAAAGGCGGTGCTATGCTGTTAATGATAAATTAAACAATTTAGTTTTAATTGTTAAGAATTACTAGTAAATAAAAATACATATCACCTCATTATAATTTGTTTGATGTGTAAGAAAGACACAGAACCGATATTTAATAATTCAGGGTGAACATCAAATATAAAAAGTTTTGAAAGAAATAAAAAAGAAATTCTCATTGAGCGTATATGTATAACCCATGAATTATTGAAGGAGATCGTGAGTTTAAAAAATGGCACCATAGATAGTGTCTAATCTAGAGCATAGCTTACGATTTTATAAGAATCTAGTCATTTTTGCACCGATTCTATATTTTTATTAAAAAGTTTAGTATTATATATTTATAATGTAACTGTGACTTTAATAATTATTATATATTAACTTGAAATCATTGATGAAAGTCATAAATTTCATATTTGTCAACAATACACACTAAATTTCCCCGAGAGATTTTATCAATGCGTGTTTAGTAGGCATATCTTTAGAACTTGCTTGCATCGTTCACTTTTACGTGTCCGCTATAGATTTTGCACATCCCTTAAGAAATAATAAATGAAGTGCATATTTTACCATGATATCTATATTAATTGCTGTATAATTGTATTGGATTTGGAATGAGTAATTAATGTTAAGGTAAAACAAGAAAAACAAATGATTTTTCTCTTGATATACGAAAGTGAACAAGTAAAAGTGAAAATTTATTTTTAGAATAATGGACAAGTAAAAGTAAACATGGGGAGGGAGTATAAGGTATTCGATCAATAGGTCGAATTCCAAAATAGAATGTCTAAATGAGAATGAGGCAATATAATGGTACGTCGATATTTGGCCTAATGTAATTTTCACCCATTTGTAAGTTGTAATTCACGGCCTTAGTCTAAATCAAAATATGTTCATGTAATGAAGATAAAACAAATGTTACTACATACTTACAACTTAAGCAAGTGAAATCGGACAATCAAATTTAAAAATACAATGTACTTGACCTAGCTAAAAAACTTGCTTGCATTCAAAGCAACAAGTATTTTCGACATGTTACTGTATAACAAAATATTGTTCAAGTTCCAAAACTCACTTCTGATCGTCCTAAGAATTGGGGATGAACTAATCCCTATGGAATGAAAATATTGTTTACTCTTTGCGTATTCATCCAGCAATGAGATTTTCTGCTCTAATTAAAAGCAATTCAACTTAAGTTATACTCCCTCCAGATCAAAAAAAGTGTCCACTTCGCATTTTTTTTTTGGGTAAAAAAAAGTGTCAACTTATTAAATCAAGAAACAATTAACCTTATCTTTCCAGATTTGCCCCTATTAAGTGTTATGTGATCAAATCTCAATGCCTATTTAATTAGGGGTAGTTTAGTCAATTTACATATTTTTTTCTTGGAGTGAGTAATTTCTTAAGGGGTGTACAAATAATTAAGTGGACTCTTTTTTTGATCCGGAGGGAGTACTAGATAAATTTTTGCACTATGCATTTTTATAATTCTTATTACGAATGATATGTCAAGATATATAGTCTAGAATTCATTGGTTGTATAGACTCATTCTACTCATCAATAATTCGAAAACATTAACCTAGACAATTTAGCCAGATTTTTTTATATTTAGGTTAATTTTTATTAACTAAACAAATTGTATTTGACAAAGCTTACCTTTTCTTGTTAAATGTATGCAAGCCACAACTTAATTAACTTATGAGTATAGCTTATTTAAAATGATAAACAAGTAAAGATTATTATTACGCTCGCATTAGAATTGCGTATAACTTATTATGAAGGATTTATTCATACATGAGCTCATGATGCTTTGTATTGCAATTGAAACTAATTATTAAAACAACATATGATATACCTATCTATCTTCGAGATTGATTCAGCGATCAAGAGATCACAGTTTAAATCGCATGTACGAGTTCAAATCTCTTAGGAAGAGTAGTATCGTTCAATTGAGCCACTCTACTCTACGTTAAATAGGTGAAAAGTAATAAACTAATTAACCAATTATATCTATTGTTACTCGCTCCATCTCAAATTATCTGTCTATTTTTTGTTGTACATGTCCCTTAAGAAATATTAATTAGGAGAGGTATTTGACTAACTTTACTCTTTTTTACCTCTAAGTTATAATCTCTCTGCATTAAATGTTTACTCTATTTATGTGTAATTTCAATTAATGACAAAATTCTACAAAGGGTAAAATGAGAAAAAAATAATTGATTGTGCCTTAAACTTTTAAAACGATAAATATTTGAGACAACTATTTTTAATAACCACGATCAATAATTTGAGACAGAGGAAGTAATAATTTAATTATTTAATTAAAACAAGAAGGACCTAATTTGCAGGAGAAATGGAGGTTGATCCAATAAAAATACTTGGAATTAGGAAAATGGTTTCCCCAATAAGGCAAATGAAATGAATGTGCTCCTCCCCTCGGGTTTACCATCGAGCCGACCCACCCGGACCAAGTTGCACCTTTTACGTCCCTTTGGTTTTGAACCCACAATTAATTAATTACATAAATAAATTAACACACTTACTTTTGTACTTTTAACCAGCTACCAATACTAACCCAAAAGATATGCATGCTTAGCACGGGACTTGTTTAATGCAGATTTTTTTTTTTGTGTGATTTGAGGACTATTGCACAGGAGGGGATATATTCTATGTGCACCCGAAGGATAGCGGTTGCGGTTCCTTGTCATTAAAAAAATACCGTAATACTCGTATTAATTGGTGTATAATCTTAATAGATTTGGAAAATGATTTTGAAATGCGTAATTAAACAAGAAAAAAACAACTGTCTTTCTTTTAATATCCTAAAGAAGACAAGTAAAAAAAACTTATTTTTAGTATAATGAACAAATAAAGGTGAACGGAGATAGTATATGCATACTTTAATTATAACTTTTAACTTAAATTATTTCAGCTGTCCCTTTAATTAGGTCAATTTTTTCTCGTGTAATTATTAATTTTGGCATGACGCTATGTCATCTTTACCTAATACCAACTAGAGCCTAGAGGGATCCTCTTTTGGTGAGTATGATCCAAGTCATTGGTCATCCTTCTCAAGAGACCTTATTCAACGGCATGTGACATAAGACGTGGATGTACTAGATTAATGTGAGTTATTACCAGCAAAAAGAATGAAACCATATTTGTAATATTAATTTATTAAGTACAATTATTTAACCCCTTACAAGTTACAACTAAAGAAGGGATGAAATGAACTCGACACGCGCAGGGGCGGATGCACAGCCAACCGAGGGTACCCTCGACAAAAATTTACAGTGTATATATGGGGTAGATTTTTTGTGTTTATGTATATAAATTAGCTTTTGAACACCCTCAATAAATGTAAAAGATTAGCTCAAGTGGTTCAGAGTGTTCAAAATTATCTCGAGTGCTATAGGTTCGATTCCCATCAATAATATTATTTTTTAGATTTAGCTTTTGTTATTTTTTTTCAAACCCCTTGAGTTAAAATTCTAGATCCGCCACTGAACACGCGCCATCATATATAGCTTCATTCACCAAGTTGGCAAGTGCCCACGCCACTCGGGGTTAAAACACGTTAAATAGAATCATATATAATTAATCCAACTTGAAGTTTATCTTCAGAAACAAATTAAAAACTTGAACAAATTGGAAAAAGGACAAATGAAAAAATAGCTGTGAACAAAATTATTAACACTTAATTAGTGGTTCACTTTTCTTCCATGTGGAAGAAATCTAGCAAAGGGTAGAAAGTAACATGCAATTCCTTACCTGTATTCATGACTAGTAATTATCCTTTCCCAATCATCGCTTTTATCTGGGTTTACTTCCTTTTCTAGTGAGCGTTTGACCATAAAAATTATTCACTTTTTTTTAAAAAAAAAATTCACTTTTTTTACTTTTAGTGTTTGGCCATAAAAATTATTTACTTTTTTTCGGAGTTATATTTCGGAATATCAAAAACAAAAAAAACTTGTTTTTCAAAATTTTTTCACTTTTTTACACTACATTTCACCAAAAATTACAATTTCAAAAACTATGACCAAACACAACTCCAACTCCAACTTCAAAAATTTCAAAAAAAGTGAAAAAGTTTTTGGCATTAATGGCCAAACGACACCTAGTTCTTACTAGATGATGAAAGTCAGTGCTAATATAAAAAATACGGAAAAGGGCCAAAATTACCCCTGAACTTTGAAAAATAGTTCATCCATACCATCGTTATACTTTTGGAATAATTATACCCTTACGGATTATACTATGGGGTCAATTATATTCTACTGCTAATTGCCACGAAAATCATCTAACCCTTCAAAATTATTTTACCCTCAAATAATTTTTTACTCACTAAAATAACTCAATCCGACCCGATTTTTTTTTTCAAAGAAAATAATACGGAATTATTTTTATATTTTTTTGAAAAATTATCCGTATTATTTTTTTGAAAAAAAAATTGGGTCGGATTGAGTTATTTTAGTGAGTAAAAAATTATTTGAGGGTAAAATAATTTTGAAGGGCTAGGGATGATGCCACGGGCATTAAGCTGATTAAGCATAATTGACCCCATAAGATAACCTGTAAAGGGTATAATTGGCCCTAAAGTATAACGAAGGGTATGAATGAACTATTTTTCAAAGTTCAAGGGTAATTTTGGCCCTTTTCCGTAAAAAATAATACCACACTTTTTTTTTAGTCTATCTAAAAAAAGAATGATATATTTTTATGTTTAGAAATCATTTAACTCGAAACTTTCGCTTTTACCTTTAATGAAATGATTTAAATCCACACAAATATCTATGACTTGTTTTAGACCACAAGTTTCAAATATATTTCCTTTCTTTTTTAAATTTCGTGTCTAGTCAAACTATGTCACATAAATTAGGACAGAGAGAGTACCTTTTAGTAATATAATTATGAAATTTTTATTATAGAAAGTATTATAATTCAATTAATTGGAAATATCAATAAATTATTTTACTTAATCCGCTTCTTTCATATATGACTTTTCTGATTTGGTTCTCCAATTGAAAGATTTGAAATACACCTTTCTCCTACCGAATTTCATGCAATCATCTCTTTCTACTCAACAACACTGAAAAGCGTTTTCTTGCGTTAGCATCTGTTGTAGTCTTAAATTTTTAAGCATAGACCAACTTCATCATTTTAAGAAAATATGTGTATATGTTTCTTGACCGTTTAGTCTTCTTGATGTTATTCCTCATTATTTGTGTGAGACATATGTTTCTAAAATTAATGCATTTTTATCCTTACCCAAAGGTATAGGTTTTAAATCTTTTAATTTTATGACTTCTTTAGCGATTTTTGTGTTTAATTTAAATCGTTATTTATTTTTTCCTGAATTTCTCTTCTTTAAATTTTCTCTAAGCATACCTTTACTATTTTCTGAACTTATTATCATTATTTAAATGTCCTATCTTTTTTGTTTTTGTTTTGTAATTGTCTCCTACTTCTTCACGTGGACCCATCTTATTTTTATTTTTTTTAATTATTATAGAAGAGTGGGTGGACAACGATCCCATGCTCAAACCTACTCCTCTATAATAGTATAAATTTTCTTTTATTAAATACAATTTTCTTTCTAAAATGATATTTAGAATACATGGTGAATGATGAAACCAAACTGTTTTTTTTTTTTTTCTTATTTACGAAATTTTTCAAGTTTTGCCGAAATATTTTTAATTACAAATGTAATAATTATTATAGTATCTTCAATTTCTAAATATATAAATTCTATTAAAAAATAAGTTTAGAAATTTACATAACACTCTGCATTAGTCTCGCACTTTTAACATTGCCAGTCCTTTTAGGACAGAGAGATTGTGCCTCCATTGAAAGATAATAAATATATTTTTAAATTGTGTATACTTCATCATATGTCAATATATTCTCATGTCCGTTGATTATTTTATCAACAACAAAGGTGTAAATATACCTCTCAACTTTACTTTGCGATTTAGAATAGATATATCCCTCGCTATAAAAGTGGTATATATACCCCTGTCAGTATAAAATGGTGCAAATATACACTTTTTTGCTAACGGGATTTTAAAAAAAAAATCATTTTGGTTATTTTTTAATTAAGAATATGCCACGTGACTTTAAAAAAAAAGTTTACCAATTTTTTTTAAGTATACATATTTTTCTAAAGCCACATGGTAATTTTTTTTTCCTGGTGTGTTGGGTCTAGTTGGTTTAAAAAAATATTTTCGTGACTTTAAAAAAATAAGTCTACCCATTTTTTTAAACGAACCAGACCCGAAAAAAATTATCATGTGGCTTTAGAAAAATATGTCTACTAAAAAAAATAGGTAGATTTTTTTTCTAAGTCACGTGGCATATTTTTAATTAAAACATAACCAAAATGATTTAAAAAAAAAAAAAACTCCCGTTAGCAAAAAAGGGTATATTTGCACCATTTTATAACGGCAGAAGTATATTTGCATCATTTTGTAGCGACAGAGGTTTATATATATCACTTTTGTAATGAGGAGTATGTCTACTCTAAATCGTAAAGTTTAGGGGTATATATGCACCTTTGCCCTTTTATCAAAATCTATTTTCTTTTATCGATATCTATTCATATTGGGTAACGCTGACAAAAAGAATTTACTATATAATTTTTCGATGACAACAGTAGAGTCCGAACCAATTTAAGCTTTGATTGTTAGACTATGGTATTAAATTTTGATTTGCCAAATACATACAAACACTATTGCATATTCTTTCATATATAGCGCAGCTCAATTTTTACTTTTAACCTTTTTTTAATATTTCTACTCTACTATCAAGTACTTGCTATCTCCTACTTATACAGTTGTATCAGATGAATTGCTGACTAAGACTAACTCAGATAACAAGAAATCATTTCTATATACTTCGATCATACGCGGTATACTTGCACGTAACTTGATTGTTTCACCGAATACTTGCTATATCTATCGCCAATTTAGCCGTACGTGTTACTTTTCCCACCAAGACTTAATTAAAATGTGAAATAATATTTTCTTTTTGTCAGTTATATCTGAGCTTGCTGCACTTTGATTGTGACTTATCATCTTCCACCTACGTAATTTTATGGGGTGATTCTATCAAAACTTAAGTAGATGAAAAAAAATCACCTAATATTTTGCGTTCACTCTAGAATTCGAACCAAACCTAATGTTCCCTTTAATTTTATTAACAACTCCTCATACTTGTTTGTCGTTATATAATTATAGTTAAGGTGATGATAAATATCTTTATGTCCACAAACTCGTGCAATGTAATCACACTGGCTTTAGACCTTTGACTGGGAAAGGCACGTGCACTGCATCTTTGACTCAAATATCTCGATGCTTCTTGGGAGAAACACGCACGTGCACTTTCTGCCTTTTGGAACAACTAAAATTGTTATTTTATGGCCCTTATAGTATGCTTACTTATTGAATACTAATCCCCTAATTATTAACTTTTGTTAGCATTTGGTGTATATATTAATTAACATAGGATAGGATCCTCTGTCGACCTCAGGGGACAGACAGAATTTGGATTCATCATATTATTTGTGGTCCCACTTTTTATTAAGTTTGTTGGAACTTCACAGATTTCCTATCATATTTAGTAAGAGTTATGAACAGCATAAAATTTGTCTGCTTTTATTTTATGGAAGATTTTGTTAAATCTTAAAGGAAATATTCCTAGGCAGTCGCATTTTTTAAAAATTAAAATTAAAGATGTTGAATATTGAGATGTTTTGTGTGATTTCATATTATTATACTAGCATATATGTAGCATCTAGAAAATGAACATGAAATCTTCATTTGTACGGTATTAATTTTTTTTTTATAATTTGGTCCATATTTGAAAATTACTACATTTTCTAAAATACTCCATCCAATAATTGCAGTTTGTAAAGAATAATAGAAAAAGCAAAAAATATATTCATTCGATCCATAATATTTGTCTTTTAATTTTTTTATAGAAAGATATTTAATGACCTTAATAATAAGAATATTTACCTAAAATATCCTTTATCTTTATCGTAAACGTCTCATTATTAAAACTTCACTAATTTAAGCAGTAATGGTAAAGTCCAAAAAAAAAAAAAAAAACTCCTTTTTTTCGGGGAATAAAACATCAAATATTATGAAACATTTTAAATTTATCAAGACGAGTAATATTTGGGATTCCCATTTAAACCGGGGCTTTATGAGAAAGCTGGATGAAAGGACCTTTTGTATGTTAATGTAATATGGACCTTAGACCTAACTGGGCCGAATAGACTCTTCGTAACATGGACTTCAACAATATTATTTGGGCCTAAACAACAGTAGACCAGATCATTTTGTGTTGTATTTTGATGTTTGCGCTAGAAAAGAAAGGCCTATTTAATTGGGAAACTTACGTAAATGTACAAAAGGCAAACTTAATTACCGGCAGTAGCCCTATATATATATATATATATATATATATATCATGCAGCAAAATCGAGCGCGAACATTAGTGCATGCAGCAAAATCGAGCAAAGGGAAGGGAACTTCTCACCGCTTGGTTTAATTCTACGCCTTATGACCAATATATAATGCAGCAAAATAGAGCGTGAACATTAGTGCATGCAGCAAAATCGAGAGCGAACATTAGTGCATGCATCAAAATTGAGCAAAGGGAAGGGAACTTCTCACCCCTTGGTTTAATTCTACGCCTTATGACCAGTAAGCTATCGCTTCATTCAATGCTTGACAACTTTCTTCATACGCCATGACACGTCTATCTTTGACGCTGATCAATCAGCTAAAAGACGATGGTTGCGAAGCAAGGAGTGAGGTAGCGCTTGCCATGGGATGAGAGCTCTCACCTTGACAGGAGGATTGGAAGGACGAAGATCTGGAACAAGTGCAGCTATCAAGTGGGTTTTGCCACTCCTTGTCACGGCTTAAAGAGGTTTTGAAGATTGCTTGCCATATATATATATAGTGTGTGTGTGTGTGTGTATTTAAGTACAAATATACAAAATCTGTACATATGCTGGCTACTTTGTAAACTAGATCACCCAAAGCTCTTAGGCCGTAATTTTCCCTATCTAATTTTGTAATGCCATGAATGGTTTTGAACAAAGCAATCTAGTTGCTAATTGGCTATATCGTAATCCGTATGTTGATTTGGATATCACATGATTGATTATAGCTTGAAAGTATAATGACCAGATGTATATGCAGGATCATGCATAAAAGGTATTGATCTATTCCCACAATTTGACTTGTATGTATGCATTTAAGTTTAGGGCTCTGGAGTTTTAAAGCTTTTAGTTCATATCCCAAATGAATAGTCATTTTGCATTATCTGTATGTAATATCAACTTATTGTATATGCTCACAAATTCCTTAAAAACTGTTGTCTATGTTTAATTATTTCGATAACCAGTGTCGAATGACACCACTTGGTTTAGTGTGCCTCCCCAACTAATAGTAACGTAATTGAAATTGCATGTTTTCCAGAATGTAATGTAAAGAAGTCACTAGTAACGACTAAGCTCGCTCTTGAACATAGATTCAAATCCTCTTCTTAAAATTATCTGAAATGAGACCTGCATATTTATTATTACTTTTGTATATGTTAAGTTAAATGTCATTCTCAACTTTACTAGTATTTGATAAATTGAAGTTTATGCATATCTCAATCTCAGCACAAGTGGACCAAGCCCTTCCACTCTGATCTTTCTTATTTGGGCTGTATCCTAATTAACCAGCCCAATGATAATCCTAGGCTCCACAAAAGAGTGCCTGTTTGGATTGGCTTATTTGAGGCGCTTGTAAGCCGAAATAGCTTTGAGCATTTTTATAGTGTTTGGATAAGATAAAAAATGTGTTTTTTAAAGACTGTGTTTAAGCCAAAATAACAAAAATAAGCCAAAAGTAGGTTAGGATTACTAATTTATGGGCTTTTAGCTTTTATAAGTCATATGTTATAAAATTCTCGTCCAAACAGGCTCTAAGACTTATTCAACAAATCTTACAAATAAACAAATAATCTCTGTCAAATACTTGTTTCATTTCAATTTGTTTGCCATTTTTCACTCGTTGAACGTTTGATTAATTGTTGGAAATAAATAAGAGTCAATTACGACATAGAAAGTATTATAAATTGTAATTTATTAGATAAAAAATGATGACGAATTACTTTTTAAATGATCAATGTCCAATTAATTGAATATAATAAACCGAAAACCAAAAACATATTTCGACAAAAAGAGCGAGTTTATATTTTCGTGTGAGAGTGAGTTTATGATGCACTGGAAGGAAAGTTTAAATTGAATACTAATGGCAGCGACGTAGCATGAAGACACAAACTACATGGGAATGCTATTTTTGGTGGAATTTTTAGAGATGATCAATGAAAGTGGATATTGGGACATTCAGGTAAGATGAGACCTACCTCAAGTCTCACTACATAATTATGGAGCATCAAACAAGGATTACAATTAGCAAAACCATTGGGATATAGAGAATTAGAAGTGAAACGAACTAGCATAACTGTTGTCAAGCTTATTAAACAGGACGACGTACAACTTCATCATTTAAGGGAAATTATTGAAGATTGCAGATACCTATTGGAAGTCAACAACACGACTATTATCCACATTTGGAGAGAGGCAAACAAGTGTCAACTTTTGGCTAATGAAGGTCACATTGTCACAGACATGCACAAGATTTCCTAATACAAGGGAATGCAATCAAAGAAACGGAGTTTTTGCTCATAGTAAATTTGAGTGGTGTATCTTATGAAAGATCTCAATTTTTTTTTAGTAATTTTCATTGTACCAAAAAAAAAAAAAGTGAGAATAACTTTAATTGTTGAGTACTTTTAGAATTCAGGATTAAGTTATTAAATTATAGTTAAATTATTATCTCTAGACTAATCTATCCCACGTCGAAGGTGGGACATGGTGAGCCACCTTATGCGAGGTGGTCGGTCGCGCGCCCATGCTAAAATTCTCGGTATACATGGTTAAATTTTATTTATTATGAGTATATATTTAATTTTACACACCCTTAACACAAGTGAGAATAAATTTGCACACCTTTCACCTAATTTCTGGCTCCGCCAATAAAGTGGGATAAAATAATACCAAATTTGATAGAAATGAGATAATCTAGAATTAAGTTTGTAACCGGTGGAGTTGTCAATTAGGGATAAAACACAATTACAAATATAGCAGTACTATCACTTTTTTCCAGTTAGTACTACTATCATATTTCGACAAAATAAAAATGTATAACATCCATAATAAGCCTTCTTGACCATTTTCTCCCCTTTTTTTCACATTCTAAACCAAAAAAAACCCAACAACAAAAACCCACCCGACCCAATAACCATCACCAAACCATAATCCGTCAACCCAAAAAATGGCGTTGCTCGGCGAGGATGGCCATGGTTACGACTTAGCTCGTAAACTCGAAACCCACGGCATATGGCGATCATGGCTAGGCGATTCACTTTATACAAACAACTTCATTCACTTCCTTTCTTCTCCTTCTACTTGGGATTCCTTCATGAAAACTGACGATTCAAAAACTAGGGTTCAGATTCAACTCCAACTCCGTGCTCGTGCTCTCCTTTTCGATAAAGCATCGATCGCTTTATTCCTAAGATCTGATAAATCTGCAATTTCTAAGCTCAATCCAAATTGTACGTGCTTTTGAACTGCAATGTGTGTTTTGAGTCCATATTTGTGTACAAGGGTAGCTCAATAAAATTAGTGGTCTAAAGCCGATTATTTGACAAGAGTCTATCACTTTTTTTTTTTTTTACTTCACTTGTTATTTATCTACACTCTTGTACGTGCTTTTCACGCTCTTTTGAACTGCTATGTGTGTGTTGGGTTAGGTTTTTTCGATTTTGCTAGGTTTATTTTTCGGGGAAATTATGTCTATGTCTACTGAGAAAGAATATTTACCCGGTCTAGCCCAGTATTTCCTTAAATTACCCGGTTTAGCCTAGTTTTTCCTTAAACACCTCTTGTACACTTTTATACAAGGTGGACACATTACCGTAAGTGTATAATGTTGTATACCGTGTGTATAAGCACTGTTGCGGAAAAAAAGAGTTGGTTATGCGAATGTAAACTGAAAACATGGCTGTGTTGGGGGAAAAAAGTTGGTTTGCGAATTTAAACTGAAAAGATGGCTATGTAGGTGTTATATTATGTTGGGCTGTGTATTTTTGAAAATTTCCCTTGTTATTTTGTTTGCAGATTTGCAATTGCATGGTGATGATGTGTATTTTACTCTGGAGAATTGTTCGCAAGATGGAGCTCAACAGCGTGAAGGTGTTGCTGGTACAAGCAATGTGTTATCAAAGGTGTGATAGATTGAAGATATTTGGTTTCATGTGAAAATTACTAGCTTTACTATATAGTGTTCACATTTAGATTATTGGATGCTTAAAAAACCGCAACTAAAACAGGATTACTGTTCTGAAGTTGATGACTTACTCTTTAGAAGGAATGGAGACTGGATTAAGATTTTCAATTTGATAGATTAATAGTTTTTTGATTAAATGAAGGGAGGGAGAGAAGAAAAGTGTGAAACTATTGTTGTTATCTAAAGGAAAGTACCGCCCCTCTCCCAAGTCATAATAGCTCGTTATGAGGTGGAGTATAGATCAGTGGCGGAGCTAGAGGGGCGGAAAAGGGTTGATTCGCCGGAAAATCACACACTATATATATATATATATAAGGTTAAAATGGCTTTTACGTGTATAAGTAGATTATGAAAACCCCTTGGTGAAAATCCTGCTTCTGCCGTTGGTATAGATGATTTTTTCATTTTTGTATGGTTGTTTTTTTTTTTTTTTAATTCACAGCATAGCTCACATTTCCCTACATATATTCAGGTCCAGTCAAAGTTAAATTTTGGTGTTGGATCAAGATATAGTGAGTCAGAAACTGATGCAATGTCACAGAGGTTGAATGATTTACCTGAAACATGGTATAACCAGTTCTTTGAAACATACAGAGCAAGTAAATCATATAGGATACAGTTTGGTGACAGGGAAGCAGAAAGACGAACACCTGAACAGATGTCCTTTTATCTTAGAGTTGTTGAGAATCATAAGAGAAGGCGAGTAGCTTTTAAGGTTGATCAGAACATTGGTCATGGCATGTTGGATGATGGATCAAACTCAGTTTTAGATAACGACAACCCATTTTTTCCTGAAACTATGTCTGCCATGAATTGTGTTCCTGATAGTGCAGTCTCACGGAGAAGTCAACTGAAAGAGAACCGGAAAGTGGAGTTCAATGGGGTTCTAGATACTTTACCCCAAATAATGACCAAGAGCCCTAGCCCTATTATGATTGAGAGGCTTGGTATTAGACCAGAGTACCTAAGCATGGATCAAGGCAGTAATCAAAATCATGGAAAGAATGGTGCTGAGAGGAGTAAGAAATGTATTGGTGAAGAGCAAGCATTAAAGTTATCACAAAAGGTGACGGCACAATTGCTGGGAAATGTGGGTTTCGAAGGCTCATCTGAAGTTCCACTAGAAGTCTTGACTAAATTCATGAGTTGCCATATTCGTAAATTAGGTTCTACCTTAAAACTCCTTGCTGATAGCTACAGAAAGCAGTGTTCAGCAATGGAACTTCTCAAGATGTTTCTCCATTCTGATGAACATAGGTTGGTGGTGCACTTTTTCATATGATATTTCTTATGTTTGATTTTTTCCTCTTCACTTTGTTATAATCTCTGTTTTCCTTTTTTTTTTTCCTCCATGAAGTATGACGCATTGGGTTTTCATCATGCTACAATGCAAGGTTTAACCTCTTAAAAGACTTGTACTTAAAGTACTAACGCATGAAAATTAGGTCCTCATTGTTGTAACATATTTTCCAAAGAACTTAATAAATAATGTTGCTTTTTGTTTACAAACAACTTTCCTGGTGATTAACTCTGCACTTCACATTTTATGCTGTTTAGATTATATATTTCTCATGAATTTGTTGCTTGTTTTGAAGTATGTGAAATACGCAATGATAAGTATATCAAAGAAACATCTTTTCAGTGATCTTGAATTGCTGAAGGGAAGTATAGGTAGGTGAAAATTGTTGTTTTAATAACTTAATCATTGTGGTTTCTGTACAAAAGTTGGTTTGCTTTTGGATTACTGGAACACTTGGAAGTCCTATCATGCCAAAATAGGAACAATTTCATTATAGTCTTTTTGAACAGAAACAGTTTCAGTATAGTCTTTACCCACCTCAATAGGGAATTGCTGGTGTTAGAACTATTGCTACAACTCTTCCTTGACTCCGAGGGTTTAATACGTTTAATAGCTGAAGTGTCTGCATTTGATGTCTGTTGCAGGTCCAATCATATACATTGTGAAAGTATGATCTCAGTAATCAACTCTTTTTTTCTCTGTGAAAATGTAAAAGCTCATCCCTTTCAGGAGCTTTAGTCCGACTTTCGTTTTCTGCCGTTTCCCTTTTGTTGCTTTATAGTTTTAGACCTGAATATACTTTGTATGAAATTGGAGCTGATACTCGAATCACTTGTTATTGAACTTAGCTAAGACAGATGCAATTTATTGAGTTTTTCATGCATTCTTCTTCTTTTGCTCCTTTGTTCTAGGAAATTCTCGTCCGTGTGAATGACACAATAGTCATACCATTTATACCCTTATATCTTGCAAATAGACTGTAAAAATGATGATTTTTTGAGGTTTTAATCTCTCTCTATCTCCCTATATACATATACATAGATACCGATAATCTTCATGTTCTCTCTCTCTCTCTTGCCCTATAAAATAATACTCCCTCCGTCCCAAATTATGTGGCACCATTTGACTTGGCACGGAGTTTAAGAAATAGAGGAAGACTTTTGAAATTTGTGGTCCACAACAAGCCTTAGATAAATGTGGCTGTAAATCAGCTCATAAATTTAATTTGTTTCTAAATATAGAAAGGTGACATTCTTTGTGGGACGGACGAAAAAGGAAAGTGTGCCACATAAATTGGGACAGTAAGGAGTGATAATTTTTTCTCCCCTCCCACTTTCAGTATCTAACTCATTTTCCTTGTTTTGGTGCAGTAATCTTGCCGTGTTATCTGAACTTGTGAAGGATAATACTAGGAATGTTGTGCAACAAACTCAGCAGCAAGTACAGGGATTCCAACAACAGTTGCAACCTCAGCAGGCAGCTGCCCTTCGACAGTCACAGCAGGTATGTCGATTTGTTGTCAGTGATATTCATCAAATCATATTGATGTTGTCGCTCTTGCTATAATGTGGTCCATTTCTGCAAACTGGTAGTATAAGATTTTGGTACTGGACAAAATAAGTAGAAAGACTGAAAAAGATGTGTTAAGCCTTTTGAATTTTAGGGGTCATTCAGTCCGTGCGACTGGACTTGGTAGGATATTTCCTTCTACTAGATTGGATTGTATGACAGGATTATTTTTGAGATTATCACTCCTGTCCTATGTTCGGGTACAGCATTAATTTAGGGATATTTTGTCCCTGGGCTTTGGTCTTGTGGTGGTAAGAGCACAGCTTTTGAGGGTTAGGCACATGTCAAAGGTTCGAATCTTGTTGCAAACAAAAGCTAGGTATTTAATTGGAGAAGGGCATAGGGGCGGACCAATTATCCACGGAGTTTTGAACCATGCGCCACCGGCTCTCAGGAATTTCTCGGTTATCAGAATTAATTTGGGGATTTCTCCTCACTGTTCCCATCTATCGTTTAGTATGATGCCGGAATAAAAGTTTAAGTTCCAAAAATACTCTTGCGACAATCTCATTTATTTCTGAGTTCACAATTCACAATTCCTTTCTCATAATTCTTTTTCCATCTCAGGAATCCAATTCCAAATAGTGAATAGAATAGCATCACCAATAAAAAAAGCTTCCAATTATACTTTGACAAATTTTAGGAAAAAAATTGTAGCACTACAAATCAAAGAACACATATAAACTATTAAGAAACTGAAATAAAAACTTTAGAAAAATCGCAGAAAATAGATTTTTAACAGAATGCAAAAAGTAAAGAGTATCTAGTAAAACAAGAAATTGCACAAAATGATTTGGAAGGCTTTTGAATTTTCCCGAGAGAAAAATTGCAGAAGAGCCGTGGGTGCTGAAGCCATGGGCTCTTGTAGCTGCTGTTTTTTTGGGGGGGGGGGGGGGATTGCAGTGTCAGGTGAGGGAGGAGATTTTTGGGGGCTGTGGAGAGGTGTAGTGAGGGAACAGTAAAAGGGGATTAAGAAGGGAAGAAATAGGGAGCAAGGCTTGCCTGAATCCTTTTGCATGTTAGGGGCATAAGTGTCTCGTTACATCATTATCAGCTGGGATTTTGTAATAGTCCACCCTCCCTACCCCGAGGATAAGATAGTAGCTTAGATAAATCTATGTGGAGATTTAATGCTGAGGTGTACTAAAATGCGGGATAAGGCTAAATATTTTATCTTGGCCTTTATTCCACATACCAAATTTACCTATTGATATTCTGTTTTTTGGTTAGATCGTCTACAATTACAACTTGGGTTATGTGCAGATATTAAGAATGCATCCTCAAATGCAGCAGCAAATGCAGCAGATGATCAATTCCGGAAATCTGACTCCTCAGCAACTGCAGAATCTGATGCGAAGGCGCCAGCAGCTAACACCTCGTCCTGGTATGAGTATGAACATGAACATCGACAAAGACAGGCCCTTGGTCGATGTCAAGCTTGAACATCCAACTGATTTCCCAATGGACAATAATGCCTTTAATGCAATGGCTGCGAGACAGCCCCAGATGCAGC
The DNA here is from genome assembly GCF_029784015.1 of Lycium ferocissimum. NCBI lineage: Eukaryota > Viridiplantae > Streptophyta > Magnoliopsida > Solanales > Solanaceae > Lycium > Lycium ferocissimum. The sequence goes on from NC_081349.1 coordinate 41,556,274, forward strand.
AGTTCCGTCAGCAACAAAATGCAGCTATGTCATCTCCCTATGCTCAAAACACAACTCAGTTTAGGCCAATGACTTCTCTTCAAATTCCTCAAGTGCAGTCACCGTAAGTAATATTATATGCAATAGAAGCTGTAGGCATCTAAATGCATCATATGAAGTATTATCATACTTGTGTTTTCCACAGGACTATGGGAATGAATAGGGCTCCCCCTGTAAAAGTTGAAGGCTTCCAGGAATTGATGGGTGGAGATGCAACAATGAAGCTTGATTCTGAAGAAAATAAGTTAATGTCTCCTCAAAAATAGCGTCGCACCAATGACTAGTAAGTATTGAAGTAGCAGTAGATGGATTCTTATTTCAGCTGTTTACTTGTCACTTTTGTGAACTGTTTTTTTACATTGTTTAGGTAAATTATATATCGCAGAATGACTGCAATAAGAAAATTTAGGTAGGAATTAAACTTTTGTCATCAGGATGGCTGCTAAGGTGTGTACCATATTCTGTTGTCATTCAGCTTTGTTCCTCTGGAAATGTGCATATGTAGCATTTGTATAATTTTATTTCCTCAACTCATGGACCTTGTAATTCTCTTCAGCAAAAGTAATATTATATGTGCTTATGCACAGAGAGTTTTTCCTGCCAATATGTTGAAAATTATGTATCTCAAGATGCCAAAATTTATGCAAATTGATCATCATCATGTCAAGGCCTCTTGACTGACAATGTATTCCAATGACTATTTTTTTTTTTTTTTTTTTTTTTTTTTTTTTTTTTGAGAAACTGGTACTGAATGTATTCCAATAACTATTAGAAAATAAGTTGGGGGAAGAAACGTATTTTGATTGCTTGAAAGTATAAAATTCAATTTTTTTTTTTTTAAATTGTAATCGCACGAAACGGCTCCGTGTAGGAATTGAAAAATCCATACACAGATTCCTATCAAAATGCGAAATGTTAATTAAAACTTATTATTGGTCCAATCATAGCACCTTCGGAATTCAATTTAGGACTTGCATTAGAAACATTGTCCTTTATTTATTTAGAAAAGAAAATGACCCAGTTCATGAATTTTCTCTGTGATTCTTGTTTAAATTTTCACGCATAGGACGATAAGTTTCTGCAGCTCACTTTTATGACAAATATTAACATGCCGGTTCCAATTTTTGTTGGATAACATAAAATATGTTGATAGCTTAGTGATTCTGCTACTTTAATTGCTTAAGAAATTATTCTTCTTGGAGCACAAGTAATACGTTGGACCAGAGATCCTACGTATTTTACAATGTTGATAACCTATGTGGACGAGGGTCAGATGGGGTACATATGATGTTCATGATCTTGGACAAATTGTTCTAATATCAGTTTCTGTTGCTAGTTTCCCATAAAGATCTTCCCATGTCCTTTGTCCCATTGTCTCTGCCATTACTAAAATCATATTGATCTCGGTGGTTTTCCAAGTAAACGCTCATGTTGTACCTGAGGGGTTTGCTCGGCAAATGTACAAAGTGAGAATGCGGTTAGGCTGATCCTTTTCTTCCAGTCAGGTTAGGTTGACCCAAAAGTACGGTAAGAAAGAATGAAGCCACTAGAGTGTTTTCTACATTGATTGTGGATTAAGTGACAAATGTATACTGTGTACAAATGCTGTGATACCTATGTAATGGTACCTAATGCTAAACATGCTGCTGCCCATATAGTGAAGTTATGAAGCCTTGCTTCGTTTGTTATTATTAAGATTAACACATCTGTACTTAAATAAACATTTGAGTATTAAGATATTACATATAGATCCGAACACCTAATAATTAATTGGTTTTGATTACATCAAGTTCTGGGAACTATGCCCTTTGCACATTTTTCTATGATCTTCCAGGAACTGAATTAGATCTTCTATGTACTTGTCATATAGCCTTCTGTCCCCAAATATTGAGCTGATTTCTTTTGCTTTCTCTCTAATTTTCTTTCCATCTCTTTCTACCATTACCATCTTGACTGAACTGGAAACGGAGTCCCTTGTATATGAACCGTCCTCTTCATTTCTTGGTATTTCTATACCAATCTCCTTGTCCTCTAGGATTCTTGCATTCAACCCTTGATCAACCAAAAAAGGCAGCATAATCAAAGCGTGACCAAACATCAGCCCTTCTATTACCGAGCTCCATCCACAATGAGTCAAGAATCCACCAACTGACTCATGACTGAGTATCTTCAACTGAGGTACCCAACTCTTCCATACTATACCTCGACCATATATTCTCTCCTCGAACCCATCGGGCAGCTCAATATAGTCCATATTTTCCGAGTTAGATGGCTTCCTCAAAACCCAAAAGAACGGTAATCCAGACAACTCCAACCCATGGGCCAACTCGTTAATTTCAGTCGGACCAATAGTCACCTCACTCCCTAACGCTACGTAAACTACCGAGCCTTTTGTTCGTTCATCTAGCCATTCCTTAATGCATGCCCAATTTTCATTATTCTCATCATTGCTATCGTGCAATGGAGGTGGCATTAACCCCACAGGAAGTATGGGCCTGTGGTGAAGATCCTCTAGTAACTTCAGCCACTGACCTTCGAACTCGCGACACTGACGTATGATAATTACGTCAACGTCCTTTATTGTAGCCCCAGTACGATAGAGGTCCGAAACGCCGGACACGTTCTTTTGCATGGCGTCAACTATCCACTTAGCCTCGTGGCGACGAAAAGCCGCCTTTGTTTCGAACGGTATCCATTTCGCCGGCACCATGAACTCCTCCGGGGTTGGTGGTGGATTAGTCGAACCAGTAAGCATCATGTCCGTAGACCCCAAAAAAGCCAAAAAACAAGCATTAATAATTCGGAAAAACCCCCTAGATATCCCTAACCTAGTTGTGATTGGCGCTAACCAATAAGGTGCAAAATCATGAATTACCCAATCAGGAGAATTTTTCTCCAAGAAACTTGTCAACTCAAGTTCCATACCATCTAAGGCTTTCTTGAGATATACAATATCTTTAGTGTGAATATCCATAGTTGCTTCTGCATTTTCTGGTAGTCCATCAACTTTTGGAAGTGGAATTTTTACTAAGTTTATGGATGTGGAATATTCAAGGGGGAGTTTCGGGAGTCTATCAATATTTCTTGGAGTTGAAATGAAGGAAATTTTGTTACCCTTTTGAGCTATTAATTTGGAAAGTTCAAGATATGGTATAATATGACCAAAAGCTAACCAAGGAAACACAACTATATGAAGTTTACATTCAACTCCATCAGCCAATGATTTTACAAATTCAGCAGCCATGGCTTAAAGAGGTATGTTTTTCTGTGTTTTGTTAATAACCTAAGGGAATCACAACTATATATGTTTTTCTGTGTTTTGTTAATAACCTAAGGGAATCACAACTATATAAAGAGTGGCAATGTCCCTTCGGGGAATATTTAAAATAAACCAGCAAGATAAACATTATTTTAGAAAAAATATATATTAAGAGTATCATAGCAGTATCAAATACTAAATCTAATGGCCGTGATTGAAATGCAATATAAAACGTTTAATTAGTTCCATAGGGGAATATTTAAATAAACCAGTAATGTTTGTCTTACTGGTTTATTTAAATATTAAGAGTATCACAGCAGTATGAATTACTAAATCTAATGACAGTGATTGAAGGCAATAAAAAGTAGTATAAATTTGCAATTATAGAGATAGACCTTTATAAGGACGCGGGTGATACACGTTATTAATGTTGAATTAGGGATAATAATTGGGGGGAATTAGTGATAATATTGTTGTAGGATCACAAGACGACTATTTTCTTATTTTAAAGATCCATTACTTTAATTAGCTTGCCCTGCTGTAGCCTGTAGATATCATACTCAACATGTTATTTCTAAATAACTAGTGATATATATGTGTCGGTCATTTTTTGTGCTCCTGAAATGTTAATTCTAGCAAATTCACTCTTTCAAAATATGTGAATAGTAAAGTGAATGGTAATATTTCTCTGTGGCATGTTTATATTCTTTTGGGTCATTTCTATATTCACTTGGGAATTTAAAAGAGTAATTTCTTTCACCCCCTTTTTAATAACTTTGATAATTATACTCGAGAACCACTTTGCAACTTAATAGTTTGTGGCAAGGGGTGAAAATCTGCATTATAAACTCAACAATGATGAATCTTCGCTAGGCAATGCAGGAATAGGATGGGTTTTTTTTGACAGTTCCTCTTCTAAAAAACATTTAAGTATCTTTCTAACCAAATAAAAAATAAAAAATGAGAATCCGCAGTGTGGTGGTAACAACCGGGTATGTTGTTTGTTGTTGGTGGTAACAACTAACAACGTACCCGTAACCCCACAAGTGGGGTCTGGAAAAGGTAGGTGTACGTAGACCTTATCTCTAGGATAGAGTGTAGTGGTACAAGTTCTCATATCATACTTTCAACCTTTTTTTTTTTTTTTTTTGAAAGTTTTCGAACATTTTAGAACTTTATTTGCATCATTTATGGGAAAGAGGGAGATGAGAGACCATGGTTAGTTTATTCTAATGATTATATTTGGATAGCATTTTTACTTTTGTCGTAAGTTGTTTAATACTGTTTCTGTATTAGTAACTGTAAACTAAATAGAAATTGGAGAAAGCTTAATGCTAAGCTCAGAGCATGATTATGAACAATCATCGAGAACATTATACACATGAATGATATGATAGATTTAGGAAATGAGATTGAATAACAACAAATCAATCAGTAATAAGGATGCTCAAGAACATTTCAGTGTAAATTAGAGTACTGGAAAAAAGTGTTGTCATGAATTATTGTCACATATTTAATTGAAAAATAAAATAAAATGTAGGATCTATTTAGGAGTGGCTTAAAGCGTAGATCATTTTCAAGGCACTATAACGTGTGGAGCAACATTTAATATTTTTCACGTTTAAAATTTTAATGGAAAGTGATGGAACAAAAAAAATGAAAATGTTGAATCCACGACTTCAATAATTTTTCTATCTCTTCATGTTTATCATGACAGACGAGTTAATTAGAGATAATTTGTTGATTTAGTACATATCTACACGTCTTGTAATTCTAGTTGTTTAGTTTCGATCCATTTCTTGGCCCCTCGTTCATGGTTTTGATGCATATGACGCTAAATTAGGGAGATCGTTGTCATTTCCCTTCCAACTGTGTTCTACACTGCCATGTTACAAGTCTATCTTTGTTCACTTATGAAAATTGGTAGTCTCAACCTAGTAATCTTTGACTGCAATTGCAATCACAGTATCAAGTGTTTGAATCAAGTAGTCGATCGATTATTATTGACTATACTTTAACTATGTAGAATATATCAACTGTGATCAAACATTTTATATAAAGCATCTGATGATGACATAACGAAGGATACCACGCTTTTGAAGAAGCACAACAATGTTTCTTTTAATTCCACCTTATTACATGCTTATCATTTTTTTGTGGAATTTAATTGCTGCAACCCTTCTATATCATGTTGTTAGAAGTATAAGTTTATGTATCATTCTACTATTGACGTGCCAAGAGAGAACACTGATTCAAGAATATAATTTTTATGAGCCCAGATATTCAAAATTGTCCTGTTAAAAACCAAATCATATCATCAATAACCTAAACCAGCTCATATCAACCTTAACCCTAACACTATAATCTGTTAAAAACCAAAAATCTCATATAAATCTGAACATGCAAGAATAATGAGTAATAATCTATAGCAACAAATGGCAGATGTATTAACACCTAAGTGTCATACTTATCAAGGAATATAAACCATAATTCCCAAAAAACTTAGATAGAAACCCTTAATCGAAGTTAACCCGAATCCCTAACTTATAAAAACTTCCAAAACATGCAACAACTGAGAAAATAAACCCTTAAGGGAACTAATAACTCAGAAAATCAACAAAAACTTAGATGAAACCTTTATTCGAAGTTAACCCAAAACCCTAACTTGTAAGAACTTCAAATATATACAAAAACTGAAGAGAACTATACATAATGGAGGTGGGTAGTTAAATTTCATACCTTTACAATGTTTGTCTGAGACTGGAAGAAGGAGAGACGCCTAAATCGCCATTGATACACAGAAACCCTAACTTTTATGACTCTCTCTCATGAAATATCGGAATGTGTTTTTTAGGTCGTAGAGGGGTATATTTGGGTGGGGGTGAAATTATTTGGAGATGGGTCTGGGCGGGTTATATTTTGGGGAAGGGTAATTTAACTAAAATCGTGTAATTGAAGGGAATTGGGGTTTTCCTTCCAATTAAGGGTACAAGTTAATTGGACGGCAGGGGTATATTTAACTACTATCGCTAACGGAGGGCAAACTTAACTAATAAAATAAAGTAGAGGGGTATATTTAACCCTTTTTCCTATACGATATATATGAAAAAGTTGAATCCACGAATTCAATAATTTTTCTGTCTCTTCATGTTTAACATGACGGACGAGTTAACTAGAGATTGTTGATTCAGTACACATCTACACGTTTTTTAATTCTAGTTATTTAGTTTCGATCCATTTCTTGGTCCCTCGTTCATGGTTTTGATGCATATGATGCTAAATGAGGGAGATCGCTGTCATTTCCCTTCCAATTGTGTTCTACGCTGCCATGTCACAAGTCTATCTTTGTTCACTTATGAAAATTGGTAGTCTCAACCTAGTAATCTTTGACCGCAATTACAATCACAGTATCAAGTAGCCGATCGATTCTTATTGACTATACTTTAACTATGTAGAATATATCAATTATGATCAAACATTTTATATGAAGTATTTGATGATGACAAAACGAAGGATACCACACTTTCAAAGAAGCACAATGTTTCTTTTAACTCCGCCTTATTACATTCTTATCATTTTTTTGTGGAATATAAGTAGGCGTTTAGCCATGAAAATAAAAAATTATTCACTTTACTTGGAATTTGAAGTTGGAGTTGAAGACGGAGTTGTGTTTGGTTATAATTTTTGCAAAGAATATTTGTTTGTTTGAAGGTAATAGAAGCGAAAAAAGTGAAAACAAGGTTTTTAGTGTTTTTTCAAATTCCAAGTTGTATTTAGAATTTTCATGGCCAAACACAGATTTTCGAATAAAATGAAAAAAAATCCGGATAAGTGAAAAATTCTCATGGCCAAACGGGCCCTTAAGTGTCTATATCATGTTGTTAGAAGTATAAGTTTATGTATCATTATACTATTGACGTGCCAAGAGAGAACACTGATTTTAGAATATAACTTTTATGATCCCAGAAATTCAAAACTGTCCTGCAAAATAAATAATAGGATTATATTAGTGAGACTCTATCTTCACAGTTAACTTTCCATTCGTTATAAACTTGAACATTTCAGAAGCAACATTATAAATAATTAAACCAGGCCGCTGCTGCTATGACACTATAAGAAAACAACTATTTTGTGGAGGTTTTTGTCAATTTGTGATGGTTTCTGACTACCATAAGAAAAATTTGGCTGAGTAACCAGGTAGAGATTGTTTCATTTTGATATCACATAGAAATATAGTGTTATTAAGCTGATCAGAAGTAGTACAAACTATCTACTTCTTACCTGTATTTGAGTAGCAAACAGATCAGTAAATTATATTCTTCAGGAACCCCTCATTCTTTTGATATCACGTAATCCTTCAACAGTCAAGGTTCCTTCTAATCCAAACGAGCAACCTTTTGATGCAAATAGCTAGAAGTTGCAGATGATGCATTGTAGCTAGTAAGAAATGCTTAGCTCGCTAAGTCATCATTTGGTATTTAAGAATGTGTTTGAAGGAGCTGCTCCCATAGCCATACATCTTACTCTCCAGAGTGCTCTGCCCCTAATGTCTTGCTAATAATATCATGCGGGAAACTTCAGACTCATCGGCATTCAATTCAAGTTATTCCTACGAGCATAATGATATCATTACCAATTACAAAATAGTAAGACTTGTGATGCAAAATATTATACTGTAACAATGAAATTATTATTAGAAAAATGAACCAATGCTATACTTACCCCTATAGTCTGTGCCTCATCATTCACAAATGATCCGTTCTTTCTCTTATGAGTTTCAATAAACATTTTTCCACGGCTAGGGCTTTTTTCAATTTCTAGAAACTAAGAAAGAAATGTATTATAAAAGTTATCCTAAAACAGTTTAATTAAATAAAAAGTAAAACTATTAAGTTAATGCTCATGCCTGCTCATATCGTCTTCTCGAGTTAGCTTTTGAAACATCAGTATGACTTTTTTTCTTCCTTTGAATTTTTTTATTTCTTCTACAAAGCTCCTATCACCAAATACAATCAAGACTTAAATTTGCATCTCTATCTAATTATGATGAAAAAAACTTATTAACATAATTTTGAATCTTACCAGTGTTAATGGTTTTTCGTGGTAAGCAACAAAACTAGCCCATTGATCTTTATTTATACCTTATGGCACATTACTTATAATCTCATTTTTGCTTTTGGGCTGGGTCAAACTATTCATTCCACAACCTCTGCCTATGTGTAGCCCACTTCTTTGAAATACTAGCATTGGAATATCTATATGCAATAGACTCACTTACCTGGAAAAGAAATCGAGGCTTCAAAGAAGAAATATAAGTTAGTTTTCTCACATCTATTAAAATATTGGTGCAATAAATAAATGTATATTTAATAACACTTGTAGCTTCAATATTGTTTCAAAGTAGTCTTCATTGTACTTCTTACGCATGCCTGACGACCTCGCAAAACTAATCGGCAACAAATTTCAATCAATTTTGAATGATCCACAATATCCAGCGAGCAAATTCATAAGAAAAAAGATAGACAGAGAGGATCTGATTAATACCGTCAGAATGCACAGATAATTGAAAAACTACACGATGTCATTTTTACAGGTAATACTTAGTATTGATAGAACAAGTGAAGAAAACCAAAATAAGACATGGGAAATTTTATCTTTGAAACAGAATCAAGGCATATGCAGCATAATTAAATACGACATGAATACACCGTAGCTCATATTACTAGTACAATAACGAATTACTGAGAACTTGTTGTGCATGTTCGAAAAAACAGAGAAAAATATAAAGGAACGTAGAGAAAATAGAAAGAATATGTTTGGTAAAACATCCTTAAACACCATTTATTTATCTACTAAAGAAGTAATAAAGAAAGTAAGGACAAAACAAAACATTCAAAATAACAACAAATTGAAATACAGAAATATTTACGGAAACCATCACAAATTCATCTAATATTCAGAATAGCTAAAATTCTTAGGTTAGATAAATGCAGAAAAATTCTAATTATCAAATTATTTATTTGAACATAGTGTTTTAAAACTTTTTTGGTTCTCGCCCATATCAAAATGCCCTGAGGCATTTTGCATTGACGATTACTATCAAATCGATACAATTTGTATCGAATTGCAACTATTTCTCAATCAGCTGAAATTTAATGTATTTGTGGAGGTTATAAAAAACCTACACAAAATTATCGCCACAAAGAAGAACAATGTTGAGAAGGTTGAAACAAACACTACAAATTGAATATATAGTAGGAGTTTGTGACAACATCCACACTTAAACCGCCACAAAAAGAATTATTTTGTGGGACTTGACACAAACACCACAAAATAAATGTATAGCTAGTGAGGTTTTTCATGACCTCCATAAATAAACCGCCACAATATAATTTTTTTTTTTTTTTTTTTTTGTAGTGGGAGGACTACTTGAAAATTCTCCCAAAATGAGTTGACACATATTATATAAGTGTTCTAGGAAACTGAATTGATTTATAGTTTTTCACCAACAATAATTAATTTTGCCCTCTTCTTAACATTTTTAATAAGCTCTATCTTAGGAATCCATAGCTTTTGCTATGTTCTTTGTAATAAAATTTATAAGCTGCAAAAGTTATGCTAGATCAGAGTCAATTTAATTAATTTTAATTTGATTTGATTTAGTATGTAAACTTTTGTTTTCATTAATTGTTAGTGTAAGAGAAAGAGCTATTAACACAAATACGTAAAAATATTTTAAAAAGGTACACTTCAGGACAATTTTTTCCATCCTCTACTTTTCACAATTGGCACTAGCAGTAGAACGTCAAGCTTTAGCTGGGTTCTTGATTACACTCTATTTTATATTTCAATATACTTTATTTTTTGCTTCATCAAGCATGACCAAAAGCAATGTGAGCATAATAAGTGAATTTAATGAGCATTGACTTGTATTCGACCTGTTTTTAATACATATTCAATCCATTTTTATGATGGGTTGAACTCAAATTTAAACGAACGGATTGGATATGATTTTACTTGGGCAAATTGCACGGGTCAACCAATTATGAGTAAAAGTTACCCGCATTAGATGTGCTATTCAAGATTTTATAAGTGCTGGCCAGTAAACAATGTTTCTATATGATTTAATTTGTTCTGAATAGTCATAAGATGGTCAATTTAGGGCAATCATTCTACTGATGAATGCTGTTATTACACTCGTAATATGTAAAAGATGAGAACCAATTATGTTACATCTACCTTCAGAAGAGATAACAAGAAAAGTTCAATTCAATAAAGTAGTCTTATGAAGCATTGGCATTATGAAAATTCACATTAGCTGAATTTGGTACTCTTCTGGCTGTAAAAATTATTGGTGTAGCAATATACTTTGAAAGGTGGTTATTTGAACACCCTTCGTCGAAAAACTATATTATAAATATGTAAAATTATAAATTATACTAAGTATATAGGTTAAAATATATTAAGTTTTAATTCTTGAATATTTTTGGCAAAATTACTGACTTCCTCATTAGTAAAACGCTCGACCGTAGTGATAGCTGAAAAATAAGCTACTCATAGCCATGATGACTGGTTGAGTTTAAGAAATATGAGTAGCCATGATGACTGGTTGAGTTTAAGAAATATAACTGAGCCTCCTTGAATTTTTCTTGTATATCATTTTTATCCCTCAATAAATTCCCAGTTGGTGATAATGATAAGAGCTGGACAGATTGGAGATTGGACTATGACCCATTGTTTAGTTCATTTTGACTCAGTTTATTTCAGTCAAAGTAACTTTTGAATAGGTTAATGATGAACTCATTCATAGACTCAACTCACTTTAACTACTCAAATTCAGCTCAATTCGCGCATTTAACACCCTTATTTTTTATTATCATTTATACAAGTCAAACATGGATGGATAACACAATATAATGTCGTCAACACGTGGCAAATAGGAAATTAGAAATGATAATTGCGAAACATGACCTTGTAAGAGCTATTACCTAAGGGCTATACCGAAATCGAATTACCTAACCGAATCGGGAATTTCGGTAATTCGACATTCAGTACGATATTAGAGAGTATAATTTCAAAATTACGTATGGTATTCAGGTTCAGGTTTGGGTTCGTTCAGAGATATTAATATCGGGTATTTAGTATTTACCGAATACCGAATTATTTATTGAACAAAGGGCCACGCCTTGTTATAACTCATATATCTAGCAGGCCCATCAATAGAAAATAATCAGCTCAAAGAAGCTAAAGAGTAACCTGCAATCAGATGATTCTATATAATGACTAGGAAAATCTTGAGTGCTGACTTCTTGTCTTCTTAAACATTTCACCTGTTCCAAATGATTTGACATAACATGGAAATTGTTCATGTGAGAATGGACAGTGAGAAAACGAGTTTTGAAATTGTATGCCTATTGATACAAGTTGTCAGGATTACTTGAATGATTCATTGTTCATGTTGATAAGAATCTCTGCTTGGTCCCCTTATGAGTGTGCTTTATCAATAATTTGCCTTTTGTTAGCTATATTAATTTGTTTTCTTATTTATGAAGCTGCACATAGAAAAACAGAAATAATTGGAGAAACGGTATTAAATTTATAATACAGCCGACTCCAACTTCAATACGGTATTACCGAATGTCGTACCGAATCAAAGTTTGATTTACGGATTACCGAATTATCGAATTGAACTTTCTCGGTTCGGTATTTAGTATTTAGTTTCAACTATTGATTACTAAATTATCGAATCCAAACTTTGAAAATACCGAACTGAATCCACCCCTAATTACCTATATGCATGGAAAATCATGGTGCCTTTTTAAGAGATGCTACTACCTATGCATAGAGATTATCCTCTCCTCGTCTAGGGGTTTGAGTATTGGCCCTATCTATATATCGAAAGATGCTATGTCAACTTGCTTAAGAGTAGTTAAGAGGCCCCTATCTACTGTTTTATAACTACTCTCTCCCTTCAATTTAATGTAAAATAACTCTATCACATACATTGCAAGGGCGGACGTAAACCTTTAGGTGTCAAGTTCATTGGAATGTAGTATTTTCGATGCGGAATATAAATATATATGTGAAAATCTATTAAAATTTTAATAAATATTATATATGAAAATATTTATTTTAAAAGTATAATGAGTACAGTAACAAAAATGTTATTGGTCAAATGGCTTATCAAATTTAATATCAGATCCGCTTCTCATAGTTTGAGCTACTCTTTGTTGAGTTCCACATCCGTGAACTAGCTTTTGGGGTTGAATTAAGCCAAAGTCTATATCTTTGTCATGATATCCGGCCAGACTCATACTAATCACGCTCCAAATATCCCCTTCCGGGTTGTGCGATGGGATATTGAATAATATATCTTTATATGATTTTGACAATCCTCACCTCATGAACTAGTTTTTTGAGGTATGCCTAAGAATAGCAATAATGTACTAAACGTTGTCAATTACTCTATAAATAGAGAAGAACTCCGCTTTCTTCTTCACTTCTCTTTGTGTTCTTCTTCGGTTCATCTAAATCCTTTCTTTGTTACAATATGAATCGATTCTGGACTTTGATCACTCATCTTCATACTCTAGCAGGGTAAATTTATTTAGATGTCCCAGATTTTTTCTGTTCTTTTTTTTTTTTTTTTTTTGTTGTTGTTGTTGTTAATTGTTTACTCTTTTCTAACTTTAATACTATTTATTACTTCTTGAGAAATTTCTTGAAAGCTATTTTTATCTTCTTGTTAAAATGCAGGCCAGTGATGATGTTGCTTTATCCACTGTACGTATTATTCTTATTTTGATCGTTAAAACTTCTTCTTCTTTTTTTCTTTTCTTATTAAATTGATTCTTGGCTAATTTTATGAGTAACAATTGTGTAGAAATGCATCTGTAGTAGCTATAGAGAGCACATCCAAGTTGGATGATGAACAGTGGCTTGCTTATTGGATCCTATATTCTTTTCTTACACTTATGGAGATGTTGCTTCATCCCATCCTTGAATGGTACGTTAGCTTTTTAACTTTATTATTCTGGAAAAGTTTCAAATTAATATTAAGGGTGTGTGTTTGTAAGAATCAAAATGTATTTTCTGGTGGTTGGTACGTATATAAGTAGAAATATTGTCTTAATAACATTTATATATAATTTAGGAGGATACAGGATGAGAAGGTAGGTGTCGGAGTCGGAGTTGGGGTGTTCGGGGTGGGGAGGAAATAATGAGTGGTTGAGTGTGGCATGTCACTTATGGAACTTGTTTTCCTACTGAACCAACCAACATAAAAAAATTGAAAAATTATTTTTCCGGTCATACCAAACACATCCTAAAAGAATGAAAGATACTAATAGAAGTAAACGAATTATCTAATGAACACCACTAAAACGAGCAAATTTCCGTTTCCGAGGATGGCCCGTTGAAAATTTGTTCGTTGGAAGCTTTTCCGACGGGCTTTCCTTATGAAGTTTTCATCGAAATTCGCTTGTTTTTAGTAATGAATCGAATTTACCCTCTATACAATAATGGTTTCAATTTCTTTTATCAGTAATAATGCAAATTAACAAGTGAACTGCTTCATCTTCTGGTCACTAGCTAGCTAGTTTCATTTATAATATAAATACATGTAGTTATAGTTTTGATGACTAACTATGTAAAATTTTGTTTACATTGTGAGTGCGTAAACGTTAAATTCTTATCTGGTTATAATTTTCTTTTCCTTTATGGGACTGATTTTGATTATAGGATACCAATGTGGTACGATGTGAAGTTGATATTTGTGGCATGGCTAGTTCTGCCTTAGTTTAGGGGAGCTGCTTTTATATATCAGAAGTTTGTTAGAGAAAAACTAATCAAGAAATATCGAGGATCACAGCAGCACAACTCTCCTAATGGCAAAGCTAATTAAACCAAATTTGTGGACTTCATTACTCCAAATTAAATTAAGAAAGTGAATTCAAGTAAATGTGGTTAGGATTATGTTTGTAATAGTTGAAATTTTATTTACAAATTCTTTAAGTATAGACTATAAAGTCTTGATCTTTAAAGCTAGAGAAAAATTATAAGTTAATCAAGATTTGTTGGTTTGTAATCAGGAAAATGTTGTTCATTGTGAGGTTTGCTCAGGCAGATTAGAGTTACGCTGTTACCGAATTTAAAGATTGATTGACATGTGTCATAGTAGTTCTTTCTTCTTATTTCTTCTTTATGTAAGTTATATTTTGTATGAGGCAAGTGTTATTTCTTTTAAAAATACTTGAAAATTTTAGCTTAGATTTTATAAATTAAGGTATATAATCTCTCGCAGCAAAAGTAAGAGGTAAGATAACATGTTATTTGATCCAAGTTAGTCCGACTTTCGTCTTGCCAAAATGATGGACAATCGAGCCTAAACCAACTCTTAAAACTAGTTCATGAGGTGAAAATTGTTCAAGATCAGCCGAGGAGACATATATGGTCTATTCTTTCAACCAACGTGGAATACTTAGGACCCATTTGGCCAGGAAAAAAAATCATTTTATTTCAAAGTCACTGTTTACCCATGAAAATTCCAAATTCAACTCCAAGTTGGATTCAGAATTTGAAAAATAGCTTATAACCTACTTTTCAAGTCCATCTTGATAATTCTAAATAAAATACTGTCTTCTTTCCTTTGTAAGAAGTGTACCCAAACACAACTCCATCTTCAACTCCAATTTGAAAAATTCCACGTTAGCGGTCAGGGGATAACAACTTTTAAATAGCCAAGTTCAGGGGTAATTAAAACTAGACATAGTTTGTGGAGGAACTAATAATTTGAGCCAAATTTAGGAGTGTATGAAGGTATTCTGCTACTTTTAAATACAATTGAGATTGATGCTTATAGAATTTTTCCGGGTAATAATGATTGCCATTCGAAAAAAAAGAGTTATTTTTGTGAGAAATAATCGATTACAACAAATATTATATGACTATCAATAAAGAAACTTGACTGTAGCGCCCTTTGTAGATGAATCAATTCTCATTATCCCTATATTTCCCCACCCTCAAAATCATGTATATATCAGCTTGAAAAAAAATAATAAAAAAGAAAAGAATATTAACATAGTGAGGTCATTAAACTGGAAAATTCTCCTAAATATATATGTGTATAATATCCACTTGATCAATTTTATTGTGGAGGGCCTTCCAAACGAATGTAGTCATATTGATGCCCATAGAAAGGATAACCAGCTTTTATTTGCTTCAAATATATTTTATTTTCTCCCTTTTGTAGTTGTGACCCTGGAATTTGAAAATTGAAGAGCCAATATAATCCATGTATCCCATGTCTAGCTATTGCATTACTCCTCCCAATTGATGGAGTTTCAAAGTGAGGCGTTTGGCTAGAGGGGTTGTTGATCCTCCCCTAAAATTGCAAAAAATAAAACATGTTATTATACAAGAATATAGAGCACTAATCATTTGTAAAGTAATAAAAACTTAATTTTCTTTTTTGCTTTAAGCATCCGGTACCTGACTAACATAGAGATTCGCGTTGAAGAGGTCCACTAAAAGTCTAAATCATTTTCTATGAAGGGTTTTATGCTTCATCTTTGTGTGCGTATTCGGACTATTCGATTATTTTGGTCGAATTCTATTCTTAATTTGCTTTGAGTTATCGTTCTTTAATATTTTGTTGCTTTCTTTATCTCCGATAGTATCACCATTGCTCACGCCTAAGACCTCTAATTAAGAATGGACCAAGAGATCCCAACCATCTCACCGATAAACAATTACAATTAATCTCATTATAAAATGAAACAGTGAATATTATAGATCTAGAAGGTTAAGTTTTCATCGCTTAATCACTAGATATTGTATGTTAAACATACGGAGAATGGTCGTATCTCCAAAATCCCATTGAATTGTGTGAAATTGAGTTGTTGATTTTTGGTTCTCTCCCTGCTTTTTTTTACTGTGTTCATCAAGAAGTTTGGAATATGGATAAATTGTTAATGAGAAATTGAGGCAGGGTTATATACCTGCAAATGGGAATATGTTGCAGAGGCCAGTGCCACACGTAGTGTATAATTTCCCTTTGGATCAACTCTTGGGAGTTCAAATGAAATTTTCCATGTTGTTGGTATATAATTCTTGCTTCTAGTTCTCCTGCAATGCAAATTTGAAAAACTTAGAAAATACAAAACATATTTAATTACTTAAATTGAAAAGTATAGGGAAATATGAGTATATGACCATCCAAAGTTAACCTGCGGGGGGTAAGTACCCCTTCATTTATAATCAACATTTGCGATTTGAGCCTTAAAAATGAACTTTAGGCCTAACTTAACCCCAAAAGTTAGCTCAAGATGTGAGGATTGCTAAAATTATAAAAAGTCCAATTTTTTTCATCCCGCTGATGTGGACTCAACACCTCCCCACCCCCTCCGCCCACACACATTCAGGATTGGATATTTGGAGCGTGGATAATATAAGATGGGTGTCTTGAGCTTGTTTTTGGGATCGAGTTGAGCCCAAGTCCAATTTCTTAACATGGAATCAGAGTCAGGTGTATCTCAATTATTGGTTTACCCTATGTTGGGTCCCCATATCATATTATTCATGTTCCAGTTGGTAGGTCGGCCGTGGGGTGGGGGGTGGGGTTAGTTAGTTGAGTTTCTTGCATCAGTTCTTTAAGGATGGGATGATTTCTTCATATGGTTCTGGATATTCCTAAATTTTAAAGTTGAGTTAAACCCAATATTCATTTGTTTATCACAACAGAATTAATGGGGCCCAAAAACAAGTGACGAAGAACTGAGTTGAAACTAAGAAAGAGGGAAGCATGAATGATGGTACTAATTATAGTCACCTGGTTACATGAGCAAAGAACCAGTCTTTTCGATAATCACTGACACCAACTTTATATACCAAATCTTTTTTTGGATATAAGTCAGTGTATCGATCCCACAAACCATATTGTCTATATCTGTTAACAGAAAACAATAGTCAACTTAGTTTTTGATGCAAAAAAACTATACTAAAGAGAAGCAAAATAATTTAGTTTAAAGGGAAGCTAACTTTTGTGTAGTATCGTTGAATAACTGATTTGTGAACCCAGGCAATGGATCAGGGACAAAAAATTCTGCAGCAGTTCGATCAGGATTGCCTATTTCCCATAAAGTTGGACCATTTCTTGGAGGATCATAAATTAGGTGACCTAAGCTAATATCACTTCCTGCATTAATATAATTAATTCATGTTAGAAATTGTTTGATTTGGGAGCAAATAATTTAAAGTTTAATTCTATAATTTTCATACTATTAGATCAGTTAAAGATAATTACAAATAACTATTCATAAAAAGTGAGATTTTAGCAACCTGCAAGCTAGTCTGTTACATGCTATAAAAGGTTAAAAGACATTGCTATTGTAAAAGATTTATACTTATCGTATTACCGTATACAGTGTATATAACTTAAATTTGAATGTGGCAAAATCAACTCATTTTTTAGTTACTTGCCCAAGTTTAAATGGGGTGAATTATGACCAATCTGTTTGTTGACTTGACCAGACATGTTGGACCCACAATAACCCATCAAATTATAGGGTTGAAACGGGTCAAAATAAAATTCAAATATAAAAAGGATGAAATTGGATTATGTCCGATGGATTGAATTATGACACATTATTTAACCTATTTTGACCTAATTACATTTTAAATAGGTTAGATCATGACTAGTTTATTATTTTGATCTGTTTTAACCGGCCCAAAAAAAAGAGGAAAAAAGGAAAGAAAAGGAGGACCTTGTTTGACATTTATGTCATAGTTGTATTTGTAATCTCCAATAATTCCGGGGACCCAAGAATACAAGCTATAAGTTCCAGGTCTAACGCCGCTGATTTTGAATTGTCCAGTCTCATCTGTTTGGGTCCAAAATTGATAACCCTGAGAGGAAATTAAAAGTCATTAAGTGATCATAAACAATTTCTATGGAATTAAACATTGAATAGGGCTTAATTAATTACCTTGGTCTCATATTGCCAAGATCCAACATCTCCAGGAAGAGCTAATCCAATATATGCAGATTTTGCATATACAGGATCTTTGTTTATGTACCTAAACAAGATTTTCAAAGTCATTTTCATAATTTCCTCATGATACTTTTCGTACAACTGCTACATGAGATTACTCTTTGGATCATAAAGGTTCCAAAAGCAGCGACACAAACATACTCGCCTGTTTCAATTTATGTGTTTTAGTTTGACTGAGCATGAAATTCAAAAAAAAAAAAAAAAAACCTTTGTATTTTGTGGTTCAAAATTAAGTATGTATATTATCAAAATATTCTTTGAATTTTGTAGATGTAAAACATAATATGTTAGATATTAAAATTAAAAAGTTACTAAACATAGAAAGTAACCTGTCTCGAATGAATAATTGACCTCCAACTGTACCGCGTTCATTAGCATGGGGATAATCAACAGATTCTGGGAAATCATATGGCCATTTTGCAGTTTCTTCCTGCATCTGCAGAGTAATAAAATTCACAAATTAGCATTTGTCTAACTACATTAGTTTGATGTGATACTGTTTATAGGTATCACGACCCAAGCCCAACACAATTGTCAAGATATTATGGGGTCATTTGAACTCAGGCAATTCGCACTATTGCTCCTATCTTGGGGTGGTCTTTAATTTTTGTCCCTCAAATCGCTGGTCTTTAATTTTTATCCTTCCGCACTTTAAGTAATAAAAAACTGGCTCAAAATATCTTTGGCATTCTAGCTTCGAACCCTAGCAGAGTAAATAAAAAAAAAAAATTGCAAGGTAAGGTTTCATAGAAATTATGCATATTCGGGCAAAATTACATAGACAAGTGGTCGGAAAAGGCATAGTTTCTGTGTAACTTTGCGCGAATAGGCATAGTTTCTATGTAACTTTGCCCGGATAGGCATAGTTTCTATGAAACCTAGCCTTGCAAAGTTTTTTTCTTTTTTTCTTTTGACTCTGTTGGGGTTCAAACACAAAATCTCTAGTTTCATAGACCCGCGAATAAGGATACTTTAGCTCACAAATTTTTATTAAATGAGAAGTGGGGACAAAAATTAAAGACCAGTCCATTTGATGGGAAATCCTTGCAAAAACTTGTTTGAACTTTTGCCTCTATTTTGTATTGGTCTTTAGTTTTTGCTGCTTGTAACAAATAACTTTTTCTCAGACATAAATATCATAATATTCCACAAGTTATGGTTCGCGTCACTTTTTGCCTTACAGAATTTATGTCCCACTAGGCAAAAGTTTGATTGCTAAAGAGCAAAAATTGAAGACCAACCCATTTGAAAGGAAAAAATTAAGGACCAGCTTATTTGAAGGACAATTCGTGCAATTTCTTCGATATTATGCGCTTTGGGCCACCTCAATGCTTGGGCCTGAGATTTTTTTCATGGGCTTTAGATCAAAAGGTACCCCGACAATTGAATCTTAAACTCGCCCTCATATGACAACTAACTTTTGCTTCTCATTTCGGTGTGAATTTACCCAAGGTAAATTAATTTACCTGTTTTTTGGCATCTTCCCAAAGTGTATGGTGATTGTCACCAGAATCAGAGTTAAGGTAAAAGAAGACAGGCCCAAAAACCTTCTTCCATTGCTCTCCTTTTTTTAGTGTGACTCCTAACTCTGGCCCTGCGTAATGCCCACTAAAAAATATCTGTACAAGAAGAAGAATTAAACATAAGTATTGCTAAAATATCTATGCTAATTTCTCTTAAATGATTAGTCATATTGATATATTAGAGCACCATCAAGGGATGAGATGGAATAGTTAATTTTTTGAGAAATTTATACAAATATAAACTCAACATAACACATTACACCTACGCAGCCATATTTTTTAGTTTATAGCCATATAACCCTTTTTTTTTTTCTTTTTTCTTTTTCTGTTGGCAATAGTGTTTACACACACTTATACACAAATATCCCATATTTGGGACCAGCTTGTAGAAAATCTTTGAACCATTTCGAGTTTCCTTGCATTTGATATAGACTGAAATCTGTTTTCAAAATATACACATGTTGGTCAAATCGGGTAAGATCTGGATATATGGACCCATTTAGTTATGAGGTTGGGCCGCATGATTCACAGTGTAAATTAAAAAAACTGAGAAATATTGTATTTTTTTTTTATTTTTTTTTTTGTGTATCTGACTAGCAAATGTAATTAATTTTGGCCAACCGGCCCAACGTTTAACTTGCCCAAAACATTTCACCTTTAACTAAAAATCTCAACTTTAAATTCAAGAATAACGAGTCACTTATATATATATACTCGTCGAGAATTTAAATTAGTGGAGACAGTAAATCTAGATATCGAATGCATAACAAATACACAAAGTAATTTTAATAAAGGGTAACTTACTGCTAAGGAGGTGGGACCAGCATGAGAAGTTAGATCTTGCTTCATCGGTCCACCATTACGGTCTTCATAACTAGGTGTAATCACCCAAAAACCTACGTGTGGAGTATTGCAAATCCATCCATGTACTTTAATATCCTTATTCTCGAACGAATATTGGTACTTGTCATCCACCTAAAATGGAAAAATGAGATGGTAATTAAACAAAGTGTATTTAATTAGGGACCATTTGGTTACCAAGATTAAGAAAAATAATCCCAATATAAGATTTAATATTGTTTTATATTATATGTTTGCGTGGCATTTCATTTTCGGTACTATAAGCAATACCAGAATAATTTTATACAACTAATTTGGTTATTTATATTGAATCCAGCATGGATCAACAACTTATGCAAGAATTAGCTTTATGCCTAAGGAAAAAGTGAATCATGGACCAACTTATGCAAGAACTAGCTTTACAAAGATAAAACACCTAAAAGACTAAAATAACATTGGTTTCGTCTTTCTATTTTGTTTTACTTTAAAAATAAGGTAAATGTAGGACGAATCTAAATATCTATAATCAATTATTATTATTATAGTATTAACTTTAGATCGTTGTAGGAATCCATAAATTTCACATTTTGGACCCGACTCTAGTAAAAGTATAGACTTTTATGTTATGCCCGGTAAATGCAATGAACCGAAAATCCACTAAAAATATATATACTAAATAATTTAGTAATTAATAATTTTTTGGTAAATTATACAAAATATCCCTTATAATATGAGTCAATTGCAGATACATCTTTTGTGTTTTAAAATAAAAGCATTTTTTTTTTTTTACCTCGCCCTTAAGTTTAGGATTGGATGGATGTGTTAGTCTAACTGCTTCTTTGTAGTCAAGGATCTGCCCATCAGATCGATCTTCATCTGTTGGCATCATCGTTTGCATGTCATCTGATATGGCCATATAGTGGAACCTATTCATTGCAATTCAACAAGAAAATTTTGAACTTATGATCAGTCTAATTAGCATCACTAATAACTACGCTTAGAGTAAATTGAAATCGGTTACATGACCAATTTAAAATTAATAGAAAATTAGAGCTGTTAAAAAAAGAAACGTTTTCTACTTAGGGTGTGTCTGGTATAAAAGAATATTTTCTTAAAAAGTAATCGATTTTCTTATTTATGTTATGATATTAGGTAAAGTAATTAAACAAAAAAATATTATCCCAATTACATTTAAATATAATTTAACCAAATGTTACGAAGGAGATAAGGTGAAGGTGGAGGGATATGAGGTTTGGGGTGAGTTGCATGTCACGAGAGCTTCAAATTACTAAAAGAATCCAAGTTCTTTGTATTGACGGCATATTCTGAATTATCAAATAATATTGACCTACAACAATAAACAACTCTTTATATCAAGTCTGATACGATAACCTAGAAAATACAAAGTATAGCCAGTTGCACTATGACAAATATTTTATACTATCAATAAATATACACACACAGACTAAATTATAAAAATAATGTATAAATCTTTGGAATCTTACAGAGCCCTTCTTAGCTTGATGGCAATCCTAGCTTCTTCAAGAGTTAGACTGGGCCAGCCCTTCAAGTGTTCAAATACCCCATATGAATAAAATCCAGAACTCCCACGCAACATTACATACCTGCAATTTAAATTTATTTTATCAAAATTAACCTTTTTACCACCATTTTAACGTGATCAATTAGGTAGTGATGAATATTTTATTAAATAAAGCTTACCTTTTGTCAATGTTTAGAGGAAGATCATTGGCAGTACCATTAATGGAAGGATTCCATGTTCTTGTAAAAGAAACTTCGACTTTGTTTTTGTCTTGTGCAATTACTCTGAATTTTGTTGCTAAAAACCTGCGAATATTTATTTCCATGCTTAAAATTTATTATATTTTCTTCTTATGGTTTTACACATACACCTTGAAAGTACATATATGTATCTCATAAATGATTAAAGAAAACTTACATATCAAAAGTGTAATCCTTGTCTCCAGGACGTTCCCACACGGTATCCCAATATCTACATTATTTATAAATTGAGTAATTTATGCATTTTCAAACCTCTTTTTCTCTCCAAAATTTCCTATATTTTAAGTTAATAAAAAAGAAAGAAAAAAATGCTTATAACTTACCCTCTATTTGTATCTTTGAAGTCCGTCTCTAGTACATTATCAATACCATTGTAACGCACTCCAGCAATGGATCCAGTGGGATTAGTTAGGGTAATTTGGACAATGCCATTATCCATCAATACCTGATAATTTCAAGACTTTTAGCTCAATAATAGAATAAGATAGACATTGATAGTGTTGAAGACAAATAGGACTTATAAAGTGAGTTACTTTTAATTTTTTTAATCTTTTAGACAGGATGGTCACACTATTCAATATGATATCAAAGTAAGTAAATGTTCTGAGTTTGAGTCTCACTATATATTACCCATCACCAAAATGAATTTTCAAGTGTCTGGCCTATAAATCCGCACGGTGAGGGGCGTATTGATCAAGACATAATTAATTAAAGAAAAATAATCTTTTAGAGGAGAAAGTCCCAAGCATTAACACATAAACCTTCACATATTTTAATTCAAACTATTATACTTTGACGGTAAAAAAAAATTATGCAGGCCACTAGCTTGAAGAAGTAATAAGTAATCTTGTATAATAAATAACATATATAGTTACATGAAAAATAAATAAAACATATTATCTGCTATAACAAGTTATTCAATGTACACTACTGATAATAGGAGAAAGACATAAATAGTGCTAGAGTTTTTTCTGTCCTTCATAACCTATAATTTGATTAGAAAAAAAATGGATAAAGGTCAATCACACATAGTTTCAACTATAAGGTTGACTTTATTGTTGTGTAAGTTTTCAAAATCTTTTTCTTTTCGGGGAAAGTCTCAGACAGTTTATTTCACGCATAGAAAAACGCCATTTTTACCTTTTTTAAATTTCTTTTATCATTTTTAATATGGACAATAGAATTGAATTTCAAAGACAAACTTATTAGGCACTGACCATTCAAGAGGATTAGAGATAGTGGACACTTACATAATTACGTGAGATAAGCAGTTTGACAGGAGGAGTAGTTGATATCAACTTTTGACTATCGTCTAGTGGAGTATGCCTGCAATTTAACAAAAAACAGGAAATTAAAATGAATACACTAACTTTACATTAAACTCACCTTAGCTGGGGCAGTTTTGGGTACAACTAAAAGATATAACTAAATCATTATTAAAACCTTTTTTGGCAATTAAAATCCATTATTAAAGCCTTTTGAAGCACATAATTAATGTGAGATGATGTATTTCTCTAATAAAAATACAATTCAAAAAAATATCAGTAGATATATGCTAAGATAAAAAAAGTCAGCCTCAAATAAATCTCACCATTACCACATATTCTATTTTAGGGTAAAAAAGAATTCAGGCAAACATTTGTAGTAGAATTTCTTTCATTTTAACTTGTTAGATTTATTTTTGTTCAACCACCGGCTATTCAAAACGTACTGGTTTTATTGGAATAGGGATTTTTTTTTTTTTTTTTTGGTTGTTCAGCCAATCCTTACATTTATAAAACCAACTAAAGCACGATAAATAGGTAATGTGAAAGAAGGAAAGGTAAAATCAATTTAAGGACCAAAAACTGATGACTTTCGTGCAACCAGAGGAAATAGTACTTAAATGAATGTAGCTTTTTCAATTGCCAATGACTTTCTAGTATGGAATACTCATCATTATATTCCATGAAAGTAAAAAAGATAAATAAAGTTAAATTCCTTCTGGAGACGAATTGTCAAAGGATGAACCAAGTTGCAAATGCATAAGTTTTCTAGTCTAGCTTAATTAATGATATCATAGAATCTACGCAAGAACTCATAAAGAGTTTGAAAAATTAACAAACTATGGCGGCATCACTTTTCTTCTCCTTTCCTTTTAGATTTAAATGAAAACACTAACATTGTAAGAGATATTTATATGAAAATGCAGTCTTACCAATTGTAATAGGTAATTACCTTAATTTACAGTCGTTACTAAAAATGCGAAGTAAAAAATCCATCAAAAATTCGTCGGAAATTTGCTCATTTTCGACCGATTCCGTCGAAAATGCTAATTTCTCTGACGGAAATGTCCGTCAGAAGTTCCCATATTTTAAGTGGTTTAGTATAATAAACCATACATGCTAAAATTCTTGCACGTGTAACCTTGTTCTTGAGTTTTCGATATATTTATAATGAGTGGGTCTGAAGTAATGTTAGTTGCTCGATAAGTTGATTTGAGCTGATGGTGATAAGACATGAGGGAAAATGGTCGTACTGACGGGCTGACAAAAAATTAATTTGATACCATGTAAAAAAATTGTAAACTCAAAACCTTAATCAAGGTAACGGATTAAACGATCCCGGCACCATAAACCCTTTGAAAATCCTTACATAACAAATGTATTATCTAACAGAGATTGAAAATCCTTACATAACAAATGTATTATCTAACAGAGATGATGAATTCATAACTTTATATTAAAAAATAAAAAAGAACAAGTTATCATACTTAAATTGGTCCGTCGTCGACCTTGAACCACTAACAAGCATGAAAATCTGGAAAACAATGGAACAAAACCATAAAACAAGACGTGGTTGCCTCTTCCACCCTATCTTATTCATCTTTTTACTCTGCCACAGAAATAAAGAAACAAACATCAAGATTAATGAGAAGCTCTCGTAAGTATATGAGGCGGGATTTGACTAAGCACGGAATTTAAAAAAAAAATTTCTTTTAAAGAACTCGTATCTTAAATATGCTATGAGCTTTTTGTGGCTATAAAAACATACCGTTGAGAGTAAAATTTAAAAATGTACTCCGGCAGTCCCAATCTATGTGGCACCATTTGACTAGGCATAAAGTTTAAGAGAGAAAGGAAGATTTTTAAAATTGGTGGTCCAAAATAAGTCTTAGATACTTGTGTGACTGTAAATCATCTCACTAAGCGTAAGAAAGGTAATTTAAAGTTCAATTATTTCTAAATATAGAAGACGATATTCTTTTTGGGACACAATAAAAAGGAAAGTATGCCACGTAAATTGGGACAGAGGGAGTATCTACTTTTATTAAAACGAACTAATAAGAAAAATAGTGTCGCTTCTCAGAGGGAGTATTTCTTTTTTGGTTTCCGAACCGTTTCTGGTACCCGCATTGGGCCCCGACTAATCTGAACTCATGCCGCATAAAGCCCAAGGGGGCAAGCGCTCCCTATCAGAGTTTTTTCTATAACCAGAACTTGATTCCAAGACTTTTGGTTCAGGTGGAGCATCCTATCCTTTTGCACCGCTACCCTCGTTAGAGGGAGTATGTGAAACCGTGCAAGAAAAAAGTATGATACTAAAGGGATTGGAAAATAGCAAAGGCAAAATAGAGTAGCATGCGTACCTTAAGGCAAAGTAAAAATTACTTCGTTGATATCAGAAAAAATGAGAGAATTAAGGCAAAGTAAAAATTACTTCGTTGATATCAGAAAAAATCAGAAAAAAATGAGAGAATTAAGGCAAAGTAAAAATTACTTCGTTGATATCAGAAGAAATGAGAGAAAAATTATGGAAATGAATTCGTTACAGTCTTCAAATATATATAGGCTTCGAAGCCTATAGGTTTAGATGGTCTAATATTGTAATGGTGAAGTAGTTAGTATATGAAAAATCTAGCTGATCCTATACCAAAAAAGTGTGTGTTGTTTATTATATATGGTGAAGTAATACTAGTACAATTTTACGAAGAATAGAAGGTTGACTTTTTAGTTGTATTATTAGGTATTTAGGTATTTACTGTTGACGAATGTGCCTTTTTAATTGGGCAAAATCGCAGACACAGGGTTCTTTCTTTCTATACACGGCAGTTGCCAGATAAAAATATTGCAAATATAAAACAAAAGAACCAGGATTGTTGTGCTGTGTGCTTTCCAAGACACTCTTTCACTTTTGGAAAGTTCTAAATATTTGGCAATTATACAATTTTCACAATTTTAATTACTCAAGTTAATTGAATCATTAAACTTTCAATCTTGATGTAATATAATATTTTTCAATTATTAATCACTTTTATTTTTGTTTCTTTTATTATCATTAATAACACATTAGTTAAACTTCATGTCCAATCAAATACTGCTATATCAAATAGAACGACAAGAGCATTTTCTTTTCATCTTATTTTTCAAGTTCCAGTTAATTAACCCCTCTTGTTACCACCAACGGTTGTGGTGGAATGAATAATTAAGATCCTTTCATCGGCCTTAACCAGAAGTCCAGGGTTCGAGCCTGAGTATGGAAAAAATCTATATGAATTGTTTCTTCTTTTAATGAAACTTACGCGGCGGGAATGGGGATTAGTGAGGAACCCCTGCAGATATCGGATACAGAATAGGAAATCAAAAATAAATAAATTAACCCCTCTTATTTAGAATTAACTTTTGTATTTATTTCATTGGAACTGTGGGTATTTCTCGTTTTCTTTTTTTCTGATTAAAATATCCAATTATCAATTGAAGTCCCTGAGGGCAGTTGCACAATTTGGTCAGGTGAAGTCGTTAGTGGGTTTGTCAAAGTCTGTTTTGGTGGTTGGCCCAGACTTTAATTTGGTAAACATTCCAGTCATTAAGATGAAATATTAGTACTCTACAAAAATTCTACAAATATACATTTCTGGTAAGGAATTTGGAGAACTAACTTGTTCGAATTCAACGTCAGTACTTGGTACTTTAAACAGATTATTATTATAGGGAAGCCAACAATATTGTAAGCAGGGGCGGTCCTATGTGATTTCAAGTGAGTTTATATGAACCCACTTCGTTGAAAAATAACACTGTATATATATGTATATTTAATCTGTTTTTAAAAAATATATATGTATATACAGTGTTATTTATATATTTCTTATACATTGAACCCACTTGGTAAAAATCACCCGCCACTGATTGTATGTACGTCATATATTTAATATTTCTTTGTTTTTTTCTTGTTTAGTTACCTCAAATAGTTCTGTGCACTATTCAACTATTTCTTATAAATTAATTTGGTCCAATCCCAAATTGCACAAGTATACACTCGTTAGGCACCATGTGAAAATATTTCCTAAATATAGACTCGTTAGGCACCATGTGAAATACTTCCTTCTCCTACAACTTGTATTGTATCAATTGATAGACACGCTATTTGTATCAATTGAAATTGAATAGATTGTGGGTGATCAGAGTTCAAATTGGTAAAATCAAGAAAAAGAAGAAGAAATTTTTTCAATACGCTAGCGGCTAGCTTCTTTTCATCTGAATAAGTTTTCGTGGGCATATTTACTGATATCTCTACCGTTGATATGGGCAGCTCAATGGAAAGTTGAGCTACCTAAGTCAAACCTTAATAAGGGGATATATCTTGAAAACCTAAAATATTTTTATTAGAAATTTACTCTTCTAACTTTTAAGATGCAAATATAATAATTAGTATTTTTTTTTATAATCAATTTTTTCTAGTATTTTTTTTTTTTCCAATTGGCAATAACTAATTCATTTGATCTTCTTGGAATGTTATTATCGGTCTCAATTTTTAAAAGGTTCACCCAGCTAACCTTAAACTCGCTACAATGTGTACGTACAGACATGCACATATACATACAAAATATAAGTAATTTTTGGAAACATCTAATGTTTTTTATCGCTTTAAAATGAATTATTGAAATTAGGGGTGGCAAATGAGCGTGTTGAGCTAAATTTGGCAGGTCAAAATGATTTGAGTTAATAAATGATCGAGTTAATAACCAACCCGAAAGTTACTTGAGCTGAAATGAGCTAAAAAGTGATGATAACCCAACCCGTCCAATTCTTACTAAGTTCTTTTTTTTATTTTATTTTATTTTTTATAATTTGTTTAAGTATCTAAATTTTTTTCCCCTTTTCTTATTATTGTTATATATAACATATAAAAAAAAAATGCTTTTTAAAAATATTTAGACAAAGTTCCTCACGAGTCACTAATCAATTTAGGTTACATAACAATCCAACTTTAAATTGGCTGAATTGGGGGAAGAGCCAATAAATGAGCAGGTCATTGACTCAGCCAAACTTGAGTAGATTGGAGAAGTCATGTTTTTGTGGGCTAATTTTGCCACCTCTAATTGAGTTGGTACAATTATATGGGTGAAGTGCACAAATACCCGCTTCGGGGAAGTCGTGTCTGAAGCTGGACAACTTTAGATATTCGTGTATGAAAGTGTGAAGGCCAAACAAGAACGTTTTCGCCTTATGCTTTGTATGGCTTGCCAAAGCAACGTTCAGACATTTATTACTGAGGTGCATGTAAAAATTGATTAAAATTTCAGTCATGTATAGCTAAATTTTTCATGTATGCCTGAAATGTGTATTCCTGAATAATCCTGTTTTTCAATTATTCAACCATTACATTTTACCAAGTTCAATGTTAGTCAGATTAGTCAACATTTTTCTCTTTCGATGCAACAACAAGATCTTATTTGTAACAAGTGGTTTTCTTGGTTGGTTAGTTGGTTACATTTTATTCACGAAATGGCTTGGATGGGTATTAGTCTGGATACGACAAAATCATTCTAACATGACTGAAGTACATGTAAAAATGAATCTTTTTTGTCAAAAGTATTTTTTCTTCATGTAGATTTGCACCTCAGTCATACATGACTGCAATACATGTATAAACGAGCTAAAATTTCAGACATTTACATCTAAACAAAAAATAATACTAATTGTTTAGCCAGATTACTCAACATTTGTCTCTTTCGATGCAACAACAAGATCTTATTTGTAACAAGTGGTTTTCTTGGTTGGTTAATTCGTCACATTTTATTCACGGATGACTTGAATTGGTATTAGTCTGGATACGACAAAATCATTCTAACATGACTGAAGTATATGTAAAAATAAGCAAAATTTCAGTCATGTGTGTCTGAATCTTTTTTGTCAAAAGTATTTTTTTTCTAATGTATATTTGCACCTTAGTCATACATGATTGCAATACATGTATAAACGAGCTGAAATTTCAGACATGTACGTCTGAACAAAAAACAATACTATTTGTTCTTTAAATTTCAACATCCAACACACGATTCAACATCCAAATCTATTCTAAATAAGCTCAAATTTGAAACATAAGTTCTATATATCATAAAGAACAAATCCCAATCATCAATTTGTCAAAAACACAACAAATCTAATAAACCCATTTGACACCCTTTTAAATTTTTGACGTATGCCTGTACCTCAATCATCTTTACATGACTGAACTACATGCAAAAACGGGCTGAAGTTTCAGGCATGTGCATCTGAGCAAGAAGAAGCAGTCATTAATGTTTGAAAGTTATCTAATAAGTGGAAATTCGTGCCAAAAAAAAAAAAAAAAAAAACTCAAAGCAAGTACAACTTAAATGGAGCGACTAAAATAGCACACCCTGTGAAAATTTTACCAACTATATAAACTATGAGGACTTATTCTTTTAAGGCAAACTTACTCAAATGACTACCTTATTGTAGTTTCCTACCATTTGTAACTACCCTTTTAAATATTACCATTTGTAGCTACATTTTAGCAAAATCGTGTATGTTTTCACGTGTATTTGTTGCCAACAAATACATGAGAACACGGTTAAAAAAAAAAAAACAGGATCCTTGATTTTAGCCTTTAATTAGATATTAATATATATTTTTTGATGTATTTTAGTGATTTTTTTTTTTTTTTGCTTTGATGTATTTTAGTGATTTTTTTTTTTTTTTTTTGCTTTGATGTATTTCAGTTATTTTTTTTTTTTTTTTTTGCTATAATGTATTTCCGTGTCTTTTTTTTTTAATGTATTTCAGTGATTTTTTTTTTTATATATTTTACTGATTTTTTTTTTATGTATTTCAATGGCTTTTTTTGATGTACTTCTTTGATGTATTTCAAATATATTGTGTACATTCCAACTACATATGAAGCCAAATATATTCAAATTTTCGTGTATTTGAATGGATTTCACCAAATACATTCAGATACAAAGACAAAAATTAACAAAATACACTAAGAAATACACTAAAAAAATACAAAGACAAATACATTTAAAAACAGTGTATTTGTGAGATGTAGATTTTTAAATGTATTTGTATTTGGCTTTTAACAAATACACACGGCCAGATCTGAGACACTACCACCACCAAAAACCCTAATCTCTCCACCACCACCAAAATCCTAATCTGAGACACCACCACCACCAAAACCCCAAATCTGACACACCACCACCACCAAAAAACCCTGACCTTTCCACCACCAACAAAACCCTAATCTCTCCACCTCCACGTCATCTTCTCCTCCGCCATCTCAAAATCAGTGCCATCGCCGCCACCACCAACAAATACACACGACCAGATCTGTGCCATCGCCTCACCGGATAGAGTGAAAAGAGAGAGAGAGAGGGGTGAGCACAAAAGGAGAGGGAGAGGGAGAAGAGAGAGAGGGGCGGCGGAGAGAGAGAGGGGTGAGCACAGAGGGAGAGGGAGAAGAGAAGAGGGGCGGCGCGACCATGGTGGTGGTGGTTGAGAAAAGGGGAGAGAGATTTTTTAGGGTTTTGAGAAATGGATATTGATTAGGAAAAAAGAAAGATATATGTGTTTGGGTGTGTATTTTTGATATAGCTACCATTTGTAATTTAGAAAAGTTAATCAGCTACTAAATATAATTAAATAAAAGGGTAATTAATATTAATAATTAGGTCTTAAAAGAAGCTACAATGAGTAAAAATTCCTTCTTTTAATTTCTATCGACATGACTTACAAGCTTAATTAAATAGGCCGTTCGCACAAATGGCCCTATTTGCGGCGGTCTTTAACTTCTGCACCTCAAATTTGTTGTCATTAATTTTTGTCCTTCAACATTTTTAGCGCGGCATAACTTAAATTTCACTCGGCATGATTTACATTTATCTAGAACATATGTATCATAACATTCCGAAAGTTATGTCAGACATAAAACTTTCAATACTCAACATAATCTGAAAACGACATAATCTTAAATTTTGGTCGGCATATTTTACGTTTAACTTCGGCATATGTATCATAACATCCACACAAATTATGCCCGAGAAGGCAAAACTTTCAACACTCAACATAATTTGAAAAATACTACAAAACTTACGCCGTATAACTCAATGCCTACATAATTTGCGCCGAGCTAAGCAAAAGTTCAATTTTACGAAGATAAAAATGTTATAGAAATTATGCCGAGCAAAACAGGTCTAGATATTTTCCATTAAGTAAGTGTTAGGGGCAAAATTAAAAACCACGGATATGAGGGACAGAAGTGAAAATGGTAAAAAAAAAACAAAAATTGCCTAAACATTCCAAAATATGCTTATTTTGTAAAAGTGATTTTTGTCAAAATGCTTTCCTAATAAGTACTTTTTTATGTTGTAAGAAAAAAAAATCTAAAAACAATTTAATTATATATAATCTAGACAAATACTATTGGAGGTGATGTTGGGGATAGAGGCTATGATGGTGCGATGAAGATGAAGTGTATTGCAGGGTGGGGGAGAACATAATCAAGAAGATGCTGTAGTTACAAGATACGTCATTGAAGCTTACAGATCTGGCTTCTATACAAAAACTGAATAAGCCAGAGCGAAAAGAGCTATAGTGAAGTCCAGCGACTGATCTAAGACTATTTATTGAGGTCAAAGTGGACCAACTAAATAAACTAGCAATACATTTAGAGGTCGTTTGGTTGGAAACTAGTTACCCCAGGATAACTTATCCTGTGATTAGTTATTCCACCCTCCCACAGGGATAAAATAACACTACAATTCCGGGATAACTAATCCCGGAATCAGTTATACCGCGATTTTATCCCAACCAAACGTGGGATAAACTCATCTCAAATATAATCCCGAGATTATTTATCCTAATCCCTCATACCAAACGAGCCCTCTCTAACCAAATACTCCAAAAATGCAAGTAGGTATCATTCTCCAGATATTCTTGATGGATTTATCAACTCTCCACAAACAGCAGCACATATACGCTTCCCTTACTGATTGAGGAATGACCCATTTGAGTCCAGAAATGCACATAAACATGCTCCACAAATCAGAGGCAACTTCACAATGTAGAAAAAGATGGCCAGGATTTTCAGCTTCTTTTATACACATAACACCTGATGGGTAGCTCAATTTTCCTTTTCATCAAATTATTCAAAGGCAAGCCTCATTCAGAACTGTCCAGGTGGAACAAATGACCTTGGGAGGCAGTTTAGTTTTTCCATATAAGTCTCCAAGGCCAGTTGTCAAGCAAGGGACTGTTGGAGCACAAATGACCTTGGGAGACTGTTTACCCCCATTTAAGTCTGTCTGCTGCCAATGGGTTAAGGAAGCCTTGCTGTAGAATAGAGAGGAGGTTTAGCAACTCCGAGAATTCCCAGTCATACAAATCGCTTCTAAGCATGATATTCCAGTTAGTCCCTTCTTTGCAAGTTGCAATGACAGCATCGGGAACCTGGGCTAGATTGAAAATGGTGGGAAATCTTCCTGCATATTGGAGTTTCCTGTCCACTTGTCCTTCCAAAACCTGATGATAGTGCCATTCCCTGCTTCAAAATGAATATTCTGAGCAAAAGAGATTCTTTTTAATCAAATAAATGAAAAAGAGCTCATGAACTACCAGAACTAAGATTGTGGACTGTGCTGATAAGGAAAATGCAGAAATCAAGCTATATATAGGGTGTGTTTGGTACAAAGGAAAATGTTTGCCATAAAAAATGTTTTCTTGGAAAATAAGTGATTTTCTTACTTATTTTCTAGTGTTTGGTAAGTAAAAAAAAAAAATATTATTCCAAGAGCATTTACATGTAATCTAGGAAAACACTATGAGGTGGGGTGGAGTGCGGGGTAAAGGGTCACGGGGGGTGGGGGGTCAAAGGTGTAGGGACATTGGATGGTGGTGAGGAGACAATGAACTTGGAATGCCACTTATGAAACTTGTTTTCCCTACTCTCATTAGAGAAGTCATTTTCCTTATTTTTAAAGAACTTGTTTTCCTAAATGTTTTAGAAAACATTCGCACCAACCAAACACGGAAAAATTAGAAAACCATACCAAACACACCCATAGTAATGAAATTCACTCTCAGAAAATCAAGATTTTAAAGGTGGTGATCACGAAGAAAATAAGATTGTTGGCAGCAAGGTTCAGCATACATACTTGAGTAGTTAAGAACTTGTAGCATCTTCACCATTTCCTAGCTTGAGGGGGAGTGTTGAGAGTAAAGAGAAATCAGGGGTAAAAACAGTCTTTTTACCTAGTCTGTTAATTAGTAACTAACCGTAATTAGGACAGTTAGTTATAGTTAGTTATAGGTCATCAAGGATTTAAGCTGAGAAGATCCTATATATTAGTATCCTGTACTCTCATTTGTAAGCACATTGAATATGAATTTCATTACAAATATTCTCTCTCATCTTTTTTCTCCCGGTTCTTCAATATTTCTAGGGTTGAAATCTGTGATTAACAAGAAGTCGAAGTATCTAATGTGTTTAACAAGCCAAGTTCTTTCAATATTTAAGCTCAGTTACTAAAACAATAATGCCTAACTTAGGTCTCAATTAGAGTAAGCAAACTTCATCACGACAAAAATGATTTTGAAGGATCTTCTTTTTCTGTTCAGATAAGGTTTAACACATAATGACAAATGAAAAATGAGCAGAAAAAAATGGAAATGCTCGTGTTAAATTGGAACAAGTTAAGATTGGTAACCATCTAATGAGATCTCATACCTAAACCCTTTAGCAATCTCAAAGAAGTGAACATTTTCCTCAGGTGTGCCTACTTTGATGCCATGTCCAAGGTTCAAAAGATGTTTCCCTTTACCAGCTTTCTTGACAGTATCATTTATTCGACTGGTGATAAATTCCTTTGAGCCAAAAAGGACTCCAGGATCCACATTACATTGTACGGCCACTTTTTTTTTTTTTTTTTTTTTTTTTTTGATAAAACCTTGTACTGCCACATTAGGACCCAGTCGTCTCCTTCCATCAGCCATATCAACTGTCCAATCCAAGCTTACTACATCTACACCAGTCAAGGGTAGTCTCTCAAGCAAGCCGCCAGATCCACTTGGGTAAAGAATCAGTGGGAGATCAGGACGAGTTAGCTTCACCTAGTCCACTATCTGTTTTACATAAGACAGACTAAACTCTTCAAAATCGACTGGGCTTAGCTCAGTGAACCAGAGGGAAAGAGAAAACGAAGCAGCTTTTTATCGTCTTTCTCCAACATCTACAATTCTACAACTGGGATGTTTACACAGGGGTGCCTCCATTTCTAAAATCTTTGTTAATAATAAAATACCTGTAACAGGAGTGTGAAGACAGCTTAAACAGTGAAGGAATAATGCCAGCTTGCATCAAGTTCTTTGCGCTCCAGCTTCTTTTTTCCACCAATTAAGGGAGAAAAAAACACCTGTGAATTAGTTTGATTTACTACGGAGTAATATATTTTCCCTTGCCCTTCACCACCGTTTTTACTTAAAAACGTCAGGACTAGTTCTCATTTTGCTCTTACAACTTACAGTAAATCATAGTCTTGAATCTATCTTTCCGAGCTTCAAATCAACTGGAAGCTCAGAAACTACTTTACCGTATGTTGTCAATCTCTGTACGTCTTTGTCGGTACAGGTGATGAGCCCGTGTTTCATCGCCCCTCTCCAAGTGGCTTGCGATCAATTTCTTATAAACATGAATGCCCGGTTTCAAGGATTGACCAATCATTAAAGATAGAAACTCGTCCGCTTCTTTCAATCTTCCACGTTGACACAAAGCAATAATTAATGAATCAAAAATCGAAGCATTAGGGGAGATCGACCTATATTGGATTTCGTAGTAAAGCTTAAGTGCTCCCTCAACGTCACATGCGTTGGCATAACCAGCAATGAGGTAAGTATACATGCTTTGATCCGGAACGAAACCCTTATCCATCAGTTTAGTCAATAGTTGATCAGCATACTTTGCATTTCCATTTTCACAAAGCTTGGCAACAAGTTTGTTAAAAGATAAACAACTAGGAAGGAAACCATATGCCATCATTTTATCACAAAATTTCAAGCTTTCTTCTAATCTTCCCATTTCTGAACAACTCTTAATCAGATGATCGAATGTTTCACCAAATGGTTTTGTATTCAAGCACTCCATTTCACCCATCAGCTTAATTGCTTCATCTATTCGCTCTTCCTCACAATATGCACCAATAAACGAATCGTACACTAGTGCATTCCCTTCAAAACCCCGCCTAACCATTTCATCGTAAACTCCCCAAGCGGACTCCAAATCTCTCGTCTTCACCTTTGCAAGAACGACCAAAGAACAAGAAATCGTATCGAGTATCATATTCTTTTGCAACATTCTCTTCATCAACCTCAACCCGTCTTCGATCCTACCTTCCTCAATCATCCCATAAATCAAACACGTATTCACAACAACCCCGGGTTGTTGACATCTTTTTCCATGACTTTTTTCGACAACATCCAAAAATCTCTGCAACCTCCCTTCTTTACACAAAGCACTAATCATTATTCTAGTTGTCATTTCGTTCGGGTATATCCTTTTCTCAATCATATACTCATATATACCCCAAACCATACAAGTCTTTTCGGACTTTTGCACTACATGTAGCAAAGTATTATAACTAATGACACTTAACATAAATCCATTTTCATCCAACAATTTACAAACATCCAAACTCTTATCTATCAATCTCAACTTAGCACAACTTTGCACAAACAAATCAAACACAAACGGACACGAATCGACTAACTTATAACTCCCAATTAAAGAATCAAGAACAACAAATAATGTCTCATTTCTCAAAGCTGATTCAATCAATGCATTAGCATGTCTAACAAGCTTAGATTTTGCAAGAATATGAATTATAACACAATAAATAAAAACCCCATGTCTAGTATTGCTATTTTTAGCTGACCAATGAAAGAAATTGAGGGCATTTTTAGCATCAATTGGTTCTTTGAGATGTAAGAGTATTTCTTGAATAATTGAGGGAGTGAAGTGAAAAGACTGGAACTTTTTGGTTAAAGATTCCCAATTTTCACCTTTGCGTAAGGAATTGCAGATAGAAGTGATGATGGGGTTGTTGGTATTGGTGGAATCTTGAAGAACTTGGAGTGAATGTGTTGAATATGAATTTTTGTGGGGTTGAATGAAGAAATGGGAAGTTTTGGGGGCAGTGAAGTGTAAAGATTGGAACTTTTCTGTTAAAGATTCCCAATTTTCACCTTTGTGTAGGGAATTGCATATATTGGTGATGATGGGGTTGTTGGTATTGAGGGAACTTTGGAGAGTTTGGAGTGAATGTGTTGAATAACGTGTGGTTTTGTGGGGTTGAATGAAGAGATGGGAAGTTTTGGTGAGTAAATTGGAAGATAAAGGTGGAATTAAACGAGGTAGCTTTGTGTTCATGGTTGATTGAGGTGCGTAGGGCGGCGGTGCAGGGAGTTGGAAAGAAAGAGATTCATTTTGCTCTTTTGAGGTTTGGCAAATTATCTGGGTACTGTTACTAATTGAGTCACTTTACCAAACGATGAATCACTATAGAAGGCAATTTTTCTTAACCCCTCGGTTTGGATGGTGGTTTCTGAGTCATTAATGTATGGTTTTTTATAAAATTATATTTGTTTTTATTATTCTTAAAATTATGTAGTATAGTGTTCTAAACTCGTGGTTCATTCCATGGTTATATAATTGTGAAAAGTTTCAATTTTTGAAATTACAAATTTGGTGATTTTTCCGTGATTATGTATTTTATTTCTCCATTATACCCTCCCTCTACGATCCACCCACCCTACCCCCCACCCCCGCCCCTCCCACTCACCTCCAACTACCCCACTCCTCTGCCACCCAACCAGCACCCACTACCCCTCACCACCGCCCAACCCCACCCCACCCCACAACAACTCACCCCTACGCTCATCCCACAATACCCACGTCACACCACCCAACCCTCTACTACCCCTTACCACTATCCAACCCTACCCCCACAACCACTTACCACCACCCTACCACCAACTACCCCACTCTCATCCGATAGCCACTCACCTCACATCGCCCACCCCTCCACCACCCCCACCCATTACGTACTTATTTTTAAAGTTCCTATTTTATTCTTTACTTGAGTTTTATTAATATATACTCCCTCCGTTTCAATTTATATGAACCCATTTGACTGGGCACGACATTTAAGAAAGAGGGAAGACTTTTGAAACTTGTGGTTCAAAATAAGCCTTGAAATTTTGTGTGGCTATAAATCATTCATAAAGTGAATTTGTTTCCAAATTAGGAAAGAGGTCATTCATTTTGGCACGGACTAAAAAGGAAATAGGTTCAAACAAATTAAAACAGAATGAGTATAAATTAATTTCTAATTAAGAGTTAAGGGTGTTTTAGTAAACTTACAAGTTATTATACAAGATCTACATCAAACCAAACAATACAAATGTTATTAAACCACAACAAACGATGCAGTCTATCCAAACATTGTGTTCATTAATACAGTACAATACAATACAACACCATATCGTACCATACCATACTGTACATTAATAAACCACGGGAAACAACCATCCAAACAGAGGGTTAGTGTAATCCAAAGATTCCATGTGGCCCAAACCCCGTCTCCCCTCCTTGATGGTCCTACTTAATTATCCCTCGGATTAAAAAAGAGTGTTCACAAAGTCATTTACACATCTTAAAAAATACTAACTTCTAGATAAAAATGAGTAATTTGACTAAACTATTTCTAATTAAATAGGTATTGAAATTTGATCATTTAACACTTAATAAGCGCAATTTTAGAAGAATAAGGTTAATTTATTGATTTGATAAGTGAACACACTTTTTGAACAAAAAAAAAAGAAAGTAAGTGAACAGTCTTTTTGATCTGGAGAGAGTAAGATCTATTGAAAGAGATATTTTGTATTATAAACTTCTTCATTTTCACGATTCGAACTTGATAATTAGATTAAGGATGAAAATATTTCATTTATTCCACAAAATTCCTTGGTGGTATTTTCAAGGCATTAGCAACACTAGAGAATTTATATTTACTTTTTATATATATATATATATATTTCTACTATATAGAAGCGCAGGTGAAGACGCAGGATCGTCGTCCATCCAAGGGCAAATCCGTCATTTAGCTCAAGGGCAAAAGAGATATTTAGATTTTCTCAACATAATTCCAGAAGAATCTTTCCATTTCTTTCATCTTTTGTTCCAACTATGGAGAAACATGGGTTGGACTTCAGAATTTTTTTTTTTCCAAACTTTCAAGGACTGCTCTTCAACTTCATCTTCTCAAGTGGAAGTGCAATTTTAGGTCAGTTTTTGTCTCAATCTTTACCCTAATCAGATTTTTCAATTTCATACCTAATGTTTAAAAATGGGCTCAATTTAATTTTCTCTTTCTCATTCACCTTCTACTCTCCCATTTCTATCACTGGACCATTTTCTGCACACAAACTCTCACTAAACCATAGAGATAATAGATCTGAAGAACAAGAAACTTGGGTGAATCAAAGATGTCGTGGCAAACATATGTTGATGACCACTTGCTTTGTGAGATTGAAGGTAATCATCTCACTTCTGCTGCTATTATCGGTCAAGACGGCACCGTTTGGGCCCAATCTGCTAATTTCCCTCAGGTTTCTTTCTATATCCACATCTTTTTTTTTTTTTTTAATGATTAAGCTATACCCACTTCCAGTTTTGCTAGATTTCATCTGGGTTACTTTTGTTTTTTGCTTTTACTTAGATTCAAGCGGTTCAGAATTTTCTTGATGGTGGCTTGTTGTTTTACTTTATTAGTTCACTTTTATGAAGTAGGGGTAATTTGGTTTCTTATGTAGATTTTTTGGGTGTATTATTGAATTATTGCTTATTTGGTGGACTATCATGAAAACAAAAAATTGAGATGGCTATGGAAGGAGCTTTTGGTGCTTTAGCTTAGACAGATGGGAGTAATACTTGCATAGCTTTGTTATTTGGAAATGTAATGCACAATTTTTATGGAGCGAAATCCTTTTAAAATTGCAAGAGATTTAGTTATGCCCACACTCAAATTAAGAAAGGCACAACTGCTTGACCATTATAAGGTAGTTTAAGCCGAAAATGTATCCTCTATTTTGTAACGATAGTTGTTACATTTCTTTGTCTCACTACTTACTAAATAGTAACTACTATGTTATAATTTCGAGTCAAAATAAGTAAGAAACAAATCAGAAGAAAATATTTTAAAGTCAGCTTTCAGTATTTTAGAACTTCTGAGATTGACATAAAGAAACATTGGTTCTTTACACATTAGTGATGGTTTAAGTGATAAAGAGAAGACAATTTAGAGGAACATCATAATGATATTTTATAAGGCTAATGAAACTGAAGTATAGTCTTTGTTTCAGAATTTTAATGCTTGCCAACTCAAGATTCATATTTGTATTTATCTTTTCCATGACAAATTTCATTAATAGTACAGTTCCTTTGTTGGTAATCAATATTTGTTGGGTATTTATATTAGTGTTCAGTACTTTTAGTAAGTAATATTACTTAATCTTTTTGTTGTTGGATTTTCTACAGGTTGTTTGTGCATGTTTGAAACTAGATGCATAGGTGCAACCTTTTGAGAAGTACCGAAAATTTGATTCAAATAAATTATGTTTATGGACGGGGTGACACTTGGCTAAAATAAGAAGCTTAAATGACTTGGCTGGCAAGTGACAACTATATGAAAATGGCCATTCACAGTGTAAGTCTCCAATCTTTTTTTGTGTGATGTTGAGCTTAAGTTGTCTCATGCTCTGTAGTTGAGGTTTCTCATCATGCATGGTCGCGAAGATATTCTGTTTTGCTAACTCCGTTTTATGTTTTGTCCCGGTGTCGAGAAAGGGTTACCAGTTTAGTGTTTCTAGAATTACCTTTATCTTATTGCTCTTTGGCAATGGTATTTCATTTGCTTACATGTGTAATCCTACAGTACCATTACTACTATTTTAACTTTTTGTCAACAAGAAGAATTAGATATAACTTATAGTTTTTCAGAATGAGTAGATATTTTTCCATGTGATATCTTTTCTCAATTAGTAGTTAACCCGTTATGGAGCATTGACTACAGATTGTTGTTTAGATGACTTTATTTTATTTTTTTACTCTCAAGTTGTTCGAGGGACGAGGGGATAAAATACAGTAAACAACCATATGAATGGTGGAATAATATGAATGACAGCTATCTCATGTAACAATTTCTTAAGAGCACGATTCCGGTCGTGCTACAGTTACTAATGTTATTTGGTCAAGAATTATCATTAGCAAAAATATTTCTTTCGATTTCTTTGTCTAGACAATCTGTTTGAACACTAAGGTATACATGATTAATATCATCGATTATTTCTTCTTTTTATTTGATATTTAGGTCAGTAGAAATGTGTATCTGTACAATCCTTCTAATGTGTTTCTCAATCTAATGATGTTAATACATTACTTTGATATCTGATCTCCATGCTAGCCTCCCCATTTTCATTGTATAAATGAAATTTAATTTTTCTGTTTTAATCCTTACAAGAACACAATGTCAATGTGTTTTTTATTTTGACTATATAGAAGCGTGGGTTAGGAGAATGGATCGACATGGTGCCTTATGTGTCAATAAAATTACAATCAAGGGCAATTTAGAGATTCAAGGCAGGCTTATTTAGGTTAGTTTACGTGTCAACAACCCTCTAGCTGTCACTTTCTTCTCACGGAACTCATCTCTGTGCCGACTGCCTCTTCGATGTTCAAAAACCCGAACACCACACTCCTTTTCACCTCACACACTCCCATTCCACCTTCCCACAAAGGCGTTCGAGGTATTCACAAAATTCGGCAAAACGGAGAAGCCAGGTTTGTCTCAAAGGGTACCAAAGGAGATTCCAACCATTCATATTCCTCTCAGGGTAAGTTCACAGTTTTCCATATCCTTTAAACTTGGGTACATCATTCATGTTCTTTGATTGTCGTTTATCTCGACTCTTTTGTGACATTTTGATCAATGAATTTTGTTCTGTTAGTTTGTTGGAGAGATTGCACAAGCAATGTGTTTTTTATTTTAACTATATAGAAGCGTGGGTTAGGAGAATGGATCGACATGGTTCCTTATGTGTCAATAAAATTACAATCAAGGGCAATTTAGAGATTCAAGGCAGGCTTATTTAGGTTAGTTTACGTGTCAACAACCCTCCAGCTGTCACTTTCTTCTCACGGAACTCATCTCTGTGCCGACTGCCTCTCCGATGTTCAAAAACCCGAACATCACACTCCTTTTCACCTCACACACTCCCATTTCACCTTCCCACAAAGGCGTTTGAGGTATTCACAAAATCGGGCAAAACGGAGAAGCCAGGTTTGTCTCAAAGGGTACCAAAGGAGATTCCAACCATTGATATTCCTCTCAGGGTAAGTTCACAGTTTTCCATATCCTTTAAACTTGGGTACATCATTCATGTTCTTTGATTGTCGTTTATCTCGACTCTTTTGTGACATTTTGATCCATGAATTTTGTTCTGTTAGTTTGTTGGAGAGATTGCACAAGATATTACACATGTCGGATAGGATAAATAAAGCTTATGTGGATGAGAACCATAAGCCATGGTGGCCTCTGCTGCCTCACTCACTTTTGGTAAGTTTTTGCCTCATGTTCTTTTCTTTCTCGCGCCGATTCTGGCTTTACTTGCTGATTTCTGCGAAAATTTGTCCACTTTTTCTTCGATGTTAGTTTTTCTAATCTTTTGAACAATATATTGAATACAGTTGTATCAGGATGAAGCATCTCTGAAAGGTCACAAGTGAATTAAATACTGTAAAAGAAAGTAATGTAATGAATAGCTCTTTTAGATTACTTGAAATGAATAATTCAGTTAAATCCCGAAGCATCTCCATTATGTAATTGTAAATTAAGTTTCTCATTTTAATCAGAATCAAGTTACTAAGAATATAATAGAGACATGAACTTAGTTGAGAAAATAAGTGAAGAGAAATTAGTTTAATTTGCCTCATGAAATTGATTCTTTGAAAACCTGCAATTGGATCTGCTTCAAGGAAATTAGTAGTCCATTGTGATTTTTAATTATCTGCTTTTGATCAACTAAAATACTTATAATCTATAAGTTGTATAAATGTGACTCTAAGCTACTATTAAAGTATTGTGTACTTTATCCAGGTAAAAGTAACAGGTGATGCTCGCTCTGCAATAGAAATATGTCAACAAATTGTAATACTTGGGATTATCATGCAATTGATGTTATTTCCATATTCTGCTGCATCAGGTAAGAGCTAAGCCTCAAAATTTATAGACATTACCAGCAAGAAAAATCTGGACTTTCATTAGATTCAATATATTTTGTGGGAAATGAACAACTACAATAGATAGAATGTAGCATATATTCTTGTGTTTACATAAATGTATAAATACATATATTGTATTGACTTTTGAACAGAAAGAAACAGCCCAA
This sequence comes from Lycium ferocissimum, assembly GCF_029784015.1. Lineage (NCBI taxonomy): Eukaryota > Viridiplantae > Streptophyta > Magnoliopsida > Solanales > Solanaceae > Lycium > Lycium ferocissimum. The sequence goes on from NC_081349.1 coordinate 41,599,565, forward strand.
TAAATTTATTCAAAAAAAAAAAAAAAAACCCAATAAATAACTTTATATCAAATTTACTGCTACGTCTTATTAATTAAAATCAGCTGAAAATCTCTCTGAATTAAGTAAGCATGAAACATTCTCTGAATTAAGCAAGCATGAAACTTCCCTGTCAGGGAACTATATTGCTTGACTATCATATTCCTATATTGCCATATATTTACACGTTCATCCTCTTATGGTATTGGTTTGAGAGACGCTTTGTGCACTTCTGCCACTGACATACTAAAGTTGTCCATTATCACATTCATTCTTTTGTTTCTTTAGTGTGATCTTCATCCAAGATTCTTAATTTGGTATTTCCAGGAAGTTTTTGAACCAAATTAAACATCAAACTGCTATCTTTCTGCAAAATTGCACTACCTGTTTTGAAAGCTGGATTCCCGAAGAACAAAGAATATATGCAACGGACAATACTTTAACAAGGTATGTCACACAACTAACTCAACTCTACTGCTGCTACACGCTCTACTCTCTCCATTACACACTTCTATTTTAACAAGAAAGCCATCGATAATAGCCTCTCCAGGTATTTTGTCAACCACGCATCACACAGCTACAACGTTAACTGCGAAGAACAAGATGAGTGCCAGCGGCATAGTCGGTGGTTGTGTTACTATATTGCCTTTTGCCGCTACCGGCTTCTATCAATATGTAACTAATGTGTGTGTGCATAGACAATGCAATCATCAATGTGTATATAAACATTATGCTTCAGTTGTGCAATACCTTCTTCTGTCAAACTGTTAATAATGTGTATGTTTATATATATATATATAAAAACCGTTTAAACGATATGCTTCAATTGCCCCGTACATATGTCACCATAACTTTTACATCAGATGTGTGTTTATATAGGTAACTATCGGGCCCGTGCGTGCACGGGCAAAAACCATCTAGTATTATATATAAGTGCCAAAGTAATGATTTTGTCGTCCTCAGTCAGATTCTAACTATTTGGTTGTGAAGTTTGCTAACCAAAATGATTTGTTTTTCCGCATATGCCCTTACATTTGCTATTTCTTACTTTGCAGACCAAAGTGTCTTTCCAGTAAATTGAAATACCTCCAAACCCTTTTTACATATCCCTTTGGATCAACTTTTTGCAGGTTAAGTAGGACTATATTTTTTTGTATGTTTTATTTTTATCCCTACTTTATTCCCTTATTATTTAAAGTTGTCACATTTAATTTGGTAAATATAGTAAACTTTGAGCCTCTTTAAAATGCTTAAAAAGTTATGAATAGTGATGGTGTCATATAACATAAACACCTATGCACAAAGATAATAAAAAATTACTACTATATAAGGGAGAATACCCCTTTTTTGTAGTCCTCATATCATTTGCTATTGTAAGTTATTATTCATCTGATTGAACGTAAAGTTTTGTTTGTTTTATTTTCTCCGGTAATTTTACGTAGCGCGTGCTTGCAAACATAAGTAATAAAATAAGTTTTCACTTAAGATAGGATTAAATTTTATATAAAAAAAATAAACACAAATAACTTATATCATTATTAAATATTTTAAAAACGTATCAAAAATGTATATTATAGTCCTTCCATCTCTATCAAAAACTGAATTCCGAAGTATGGCTTAACTCATCTAATTTTACATGCACACACTTTTAAGATTAAATTTACCTAATAAATGACTATATTAAAAGAGGAACTATAAACACTGTTTTCATATATATATATATATATAATATTTGGAACAAACTTTAGTTAAAGAAAATATAATTTGATCTCCAAAAAGTAATAACACTAAAAATTGTAAAAAAAAAAAAAAAAAAAAATTCACACATATTTTAGTATTAAAATATTTTGAAAAATACGGGATAGTCAATATTTTATATTATTTAGGATTAAATATTTAAGTTTAACATGAAAATGTTATTACAATGTACATTCCATAAAAAGAGTTCATTAAATTAAAAAAAAATAAGGAAAAAACATTAAGTATTTTTAAACATGCATTTCTTGAAAAGAAAGAAAGCTTGAAGTGAGAACAATTTAATTTCATTCACTTTTCAGTACTTTTTGTGTGGTTTAGTTTGAAAGAACACCTACAAAAATATCTTGTAATACCAAGGCTTTTAATTATTTATATTTTTATAAGTTAACTTTAATAATTATCGTACAACAATATGCATTAAATACTTTTTACATTAATTGAATATTGTAATGTTTTTTTGCAAAAATTGAATCAGCTAATATGCTTTCAATTCAGAGATATAAGGAAATTTAATTTAACATATGAAAAACTCAAAAAATTCAATAAAAAGGAAATTAGAAAAAAAATTCATTTGTTTGATTTTTTATTTTTTTAAAATTTAATATATAAACCAAGAAAAATATTTTACTTTAACTTTCAGATACCTTTTTGTACTATAACATTTTTGAATTCTTTAGAAAGTGTCAAATTGATATTACATAAACAAGAAGTAAGAGCTAAAAAAAAGTTTAAAATATATCTAAAAAATTAATTTTTAACATCGGTTTGGGCCCGGGCTTAGCACGGGCCAAATGACACTAGTATATTGTACTACTTTCTTTTTGCTTTATTAGTAAAGCAAAGCAATATTGTAAGGTCGTATTGTGGATTACAATGATTATTGGGATAGAGCCTTCCTTTTGCATATTGTACCATTTCTCAATGTCGATTTGTGTTTGTCATTCTTGCACATGATCATGCTAATTTTCTTTGTATCATTTCAATTTTATTCAGATGTCTTCGAAGGGACTCTTTTGCATATTGTATGTACTTCAGTACTTGAGTTTCAATTGTCATATTCAAAGTGTCAACGTAATGTAATCCCATTTCTAGCAAACAAAATAACATTTCTACTATAAAATGAAGGGATAAGGCATCAGTACCCTTGAACTATACCCGAAGTTTTAGAGACATACTTTATTTTTACAGGGATCCTATTATTTCCTGAACTATTTTAAAGTGTAATAAATGCACCCTTCGATGTTGAGGTGGCATAGAGAGTGTCCACTCTCTTAGAGGCATGAGACAAAAAATGAGCTAAATTTCTGAATAATATGGACAAATGTCATTTTTTAATTGGACACGTTTACAACTAATTAACATTACAAAAGGTTAATCTTGAAGAACTTTTTTTTTTTTTTTTTTTTTTAAAAAGGCAATGCTCTCCATCTTCTTCATTTTTGGGTCTCAAAATTCAAAAAAACTCAATCAAATGTTCACCATTCAAGCTTAACTTTCAACTACAAATTCACAACAGTATCATCACCAAACTCCAGTAATCAATTTGGCCAACAAGCAAGAATTTCAACAAATCATTTTTTGTTCTTCAAGCTTTTTCAAGGTTCAACAATGGTGGAGTCAAAATTCTTTCTCCATTTTCGAATCTCAACAACAACTAAGATTTAGAATGAGTTTAGCACTTGAATCTCAACTTTAAAACTTCAACAATCTTCGAATATGTTCAGCACCTCCAATTCTTTTTTAAAGTTCATACAAGAACACTAACAATTGTCCTTTTCATTTTTCTAAATAAAAAGTGATATTTCCAATATATTTTGGAATTAAAAGGAAAAAAATGAAATAGTTTATAAAAAAATTGCGAAATTACACGTGGCAGCGCGTGTATTTCACTACCCACCAAGAGTTTGGTTTCCTATGCCACCTCAACACTTGGGGTTGCATTTATTATACTTTAAAATAGCCCAAGGGGTAATAGGACATTTGTAAAGGGTAGAGTATGTCCCTGAAACTTTGGGTATAGTTTAGGGAGGTACTAATGTCTTTATCTCTAGAAAGAACATGCTAGCATGACATCTTCTTTTTTTTATTTTGTTGGATCTGAAACTTAAGGAGCCGTTTGGACATGATTTGAAATCATGATGGTTTGAAGTTGAAGTTTTGTTTGGACACGCAATTTGAATTTCTTAAATTGTATTTTTTTTATAGACATAAAAACCTCACAAGTTGTGAAAACAATCAAAACTTATCAATTCTTATACAATCTTACTAGATGAGCAAGTCATAGTTCATAACAAAATTAATACGCTACTAGAAGGCCTTAAAAAAAAGAATAACATCAATTGATCAAACTTTAGTTCAATAAAATGAAAAATTGAACATGAGTTGTAGTGTAACTATATAATCCTCTCACATGGTTGGTAAGATTAAATTTATTATAAATATACTACCAACTTGTAGATCTTTTAATATTTGATATAAATGATTGATAAACATGAGTGGTAAATGTATATACCAACGTATGGATCTATTTTGACATAAAATATACACTTATGGATCAACTTTTACATTTAAAAGGTTTGAAATCATGATTTGAAATCTCAAATTATGCCTTTTTGGATGATTTGAAGTTTCATCTCATGAGATGAAATCGTATGTCCAAATGCTGAATCATGAAATAAAATGAAAATCTCAAGTCCAAACGCCTACCTAATGAAAGAAAAGTTATTTCAAAGAGGAACATCAACATAAAAGTCGAAGTTCTTCTAAAAGTAGTACGTATACAATAACATAACATCTAAATTGTTATAAAAAAATAAAATTAAATGCAAGAGAACATATAAGAAAGGGACTTGAAGATTGATATTATTTCTTTCACTTCTGTGTATCTTCCATAGGACATGAGTGGTCCTGATTATAGGAAAACTAATTTAGTAATACATTTGGTGATCACCAACTAAAAGATAACTTACATTTGATGATCACTAACTAAAATATAACTTACTTTCGTGATCACTGACTAAAAGATAACTTACTTTGGTGATCACCAAAGTACTTGAATGATACATGGACATTCACTATTAAATATTATTTACAACATTCCCCTTGAATGTCCATTAATAGATAATGAGCCTCGTTAAAGCTTTACTAGGAAAAAATTTATGTGGGAAAAAGTCCTAGTGAAGGAAAAAGAGTACATATATCTAGTAATACGCTTTGATAGCTGCCTCATTAAAAACCTTACTAGGAAAAATCCAATTGGGACAAAAACCTTAGTTAAGGGAAAAAGAGTGCAGCGCGTATTTTACTCCCCCTGATCAAAACTTCACTTGCTGTCTCGGAGACGACGCATTCCAATTTTGCATCTCAGCTTCTCAAATGTTGAGGTTGGAATGTTTCAATGGATAGATTCGCCATATTATCAATCGAGCGAATTTATTGAATATTTATTTCACCTTCTGTTGAATATTGTGTCTGAAAAAGAAATCTAACAAAATGCTTTATCCTATCTCCTTTGATATATCCTTCTTTCAAGTGAGCTATGCAAGCTTGGTATAATATTATTGGAATCTTCATCTCCAAATAAATATCGCATGATTGCAGAATGTGCTGAGGTATTGATTTCAGCCAGATACATTCCTGACTTGCTTCTAGATACATTCCTGACTTGCTTTAAAAGTTGCTGCTATCCTGACGGACTTGAATAAGTATAATTGACTGTCATGTAGAACGTCATATTATGGCAACTTTCTCACATGCTCACATAATTTGTTTGAGATTTAACTTTATAGAGATCGTATGAATGTCCTGCATTTCATAACCAACAAATCTTGATAATATTGGTTAGAATCAATAAATTCAAATCATTATTTGATTCATCCTGATGTCTCCAAGAACAAAAGTGAGGCTATATCTTGCCTGCATATCAATAAAAGCATTATCTCATGGATAGTAATAGCAGGATATGTTAGTGCATCAATTGCACTAAGACATGGTACTTTCTAACCATTTCCGTGAGATCCAAAATTGATCTTTCTGTATGTTAAGCGATCTTACAGCCATTGGAGTACTCAATGGAATCGCTTTAAGGCCTTTTCAATCCTTTAAGAATTTTTCATATAAACTTCGCTGTCTAGCTAGACATGAAAATATTTCAGTATACGCATTCAAGTTTTTCATGCCTCGCCGATCGTATGAAACCTCATTGCATCCACCACAGGAGAACACATCTCCGTACAATAATGTTAGGACTTTTGCGAAAAACCTTTATACCACAAGGCACGAGTCGTATTTTATATCTTACGGATTAATAATTCATTTCATTTTTTGCTCAAAAGTTTCTTTATACCCCACTGACATTATATCTTCAAATGTTTGGACTATAGGTCCAAAAGATTTCATATTTACCACGTGAAATCAAATATACTTGAATTGCGTATTTTCATTTGGCCAATCATCTATCTATCCACATTTCTTGACAGATTTGAATTCAAGATCCTTGTTACCATTTATAATGTTGAGCGCTACATTATATCAAAGATGCCGTCGACGGTCATTTGATATCAGTTCCTATGCGACATAACTTATTGAGATCTCTTCATTTTTCATCATTTTCGTGCACCGAATCTTTCCCAAGGTTTCATGAAGTGTTATGTCGTGGTGCTCTTTTAAAGCACTTGCCTCATTATTATGGCCATTTTGATCATTTGCTCCTCTCCTTCTTCGCGGCATTTACCTTTGGAACCGATTGGTCTATCACGCTTCAGGCGTGCCATAGACTCTATCCTTCAAGGATTTTAATTCTAGTAGGAGAATTCGCAGCTGGAATATGATTTTCACTTTGGTCAGCAAATGCGTCTGGCAGTTAACTGGAATTATATTTTAAACAAGGATCATATTAGTGATAATTCATTATATATAGTTTATTTTTCCAACTGCTTATCATCTCTCCCTCCAATGTTAGGAAATCTAGCATTTACCCCCAATCTTACTTGAGGACCCATCTTTGTGCGTTATGGTGGAGTAATTGAATCATATACCGCACATTCACATTTTTATATGGGAATTATTTGGTTCCTGACATTGAACCAATTGTAATAGGGGAACCTAGTTGGCTTGATGCATACAAGCTGCTACATATTAAATAATACATCTCATACCAAAACTTTGTTTGGAAGGTTTGTTCTCATAACCAATTGTTTAGCTATAATTAGAGGCATGCAATTTCTGCTAAACCAACTTGGATGTAAACCAAAGATTATCAATATAATTTCATAGTTTGGAACCATGCTCTTAATTTAACAATTTGAGCAAACAACCTTGCAAAAACCAAACTGCAAGTTGATACCAAATGCACATGTGACCATAACATAGATGCATCTATTAAAATCATATAATAGCAAACGGTCCACATGGCAGGTGAACGAGCCCATATTCACCTTTTTATGTTCCAGAATTATTGAGGGATTCAATCCCATCTTTAGCTGGTATAATTTTCAATTTATCATGAGAACAAGTAGCACAAGAGAATTCTTGAAGAAACTTTTATTTCTTCAATATATAATAATGTGAATTCTCAATTATTTTTGCATCACGTTAGAACCAGAATGGCCAACCGGTCATATCAACTGATATTTATTTCAATAAACTTCTAGTTTACCATCGCATGTGATTCCATCATCATGCTCATAATTGTGTAGTTCAAACAGGAGCGAAGCAGGGTAACATTTCACATTTATATTTCTTACCCGCTATATGATTGTAGTAATATAAAGATACCATCATTTATAGTCTCAATATGAATGACCACTTTGGCGAATACTTTTGAAACTCAATAAGTTTCTTTGAGACTTAATACAGTATAATGCTTTCTTGATAATCAATTTAATTCCTCCAAAGTAGTAATAAATTGGCTCTTCCAGAGCTCCCAATTAATTGTGTACTACCACATATTTCATAACACCATCCGTATGGTGAACATATCCTTTAAAGGAGAAAATTATATCGTTTCGGTCGTGATCAAAATTATTATAGGCAAGATCTATTTCTTGCTTTAATCTTTTCCCTGTAATAATCATAATCGACAAGATGATCAATGACTACTTATTCCACTTTAACGATTTCTCTCAAACCTCCCCTAGAGGTGAGTTGTGGTATTAGCATATACATACATAAGCACATATTTATCCATATCGTTTATCATATCTTGCCACATTCACTTTCAAGAATGGGCCAGCATTCACGATGATTATCATACGTCACATTCTCTTCAAGGAACAAACTATAATCATTTGTTTGTGCTTCATAAATTTTCATTATAAGCTTATTGTGATGCCTGAGAATTTATCATATTTATATGACCCACCTCAACATCGCTTTGAAGGTCAAGTGCGCCTCCACTTTGTATTCCTTTCTTTTGATGGAGGTTATGTATAATTTATTAAATTAGGTCGCACAACAACCGCATGCTCAATGACCTTTCATATCACATTGATGGCAAAAATTACCTTTTGAAGGACCATTTTTAGAACCCATAATGTTCTTCCCTTTTATAATTATCATAATGATGACTATTATTATTTTGTCCTTTATCACGTCCACGCTCATTCATATAGCCACAACAAATATTTTGTCATCTTTCAGACTTATCATATCTTGCTACCACATTCACTTCGTGGAATGGAGCAAAGTCGTGGGATGGGCTTCACAAGAGCATATTAATTTGCTCAGTCATAATCATATCATCAATATCGTGCATTGGGACTTAAACCCAATGTCTTATTCATATAAAGGTGTTTTTAAGCCATAACGAGATCAGACTTGAACCCAACTTTTTATATTATCATCATAGTGCACCGGGACTCAAACTCGAGTCTTTTAAATAAAGTACCACTCTATGATTTTACGCATAACTAAATTAAGTTTTACCAAGACATGAAATATACCAATTCATTGTGGTCGAACATTTCTTGTAACCTGTATTACAGTTCAAAGTGGACCATAAAATCATGTCATAATATCTCTCGAATTTTTCATATTGCTCTTCGGGAGCAATTTTGTGACATGATATAGATAATATTTCTCGTGTACCTATCTTCAATTGTAGCCACAACAGACTTATGAAAATATTACTACTTCTGGTGGTTATAGACATAAATAAGTTTAGACACAACGAGGCATAGAAAATATTGTCACTTCTGGTGATCAGGTATTTCTTGTAAACTTTCATTCTTAGCCATTAAGGATGACGAAATTAATATCATAATTCCTTTTAACAATATTGTTCTTCAGGAATAAAATTTGAGGCATAAATGATCCAGAACCAATTAGGTTCCCATGGACCCAATAAATTCAACGACTTGTGATAGCCATATATACTCCTTGTGAGGCCATCCTTATCATGTGAAAGCATGAGTTAAATAACTTAGAGTATTGCATACCTGAATTACCTTTAGAGGTGATGAATTTTGCAGATGCTCAAAGGCAAATGTCATTCGCAAACAATTTTAAGATATTTTCATTGCATAACAAGTAAGAAAATCTTTCTAAATCTCATCATATAAAAAGGGTAATCCTCCACAACCAAAATTCTTGTATTAGTGAAATAATCAATTTGGTCATCATGTTTACAAGAACTTCGTGTAAACATCAATATGCATATTAGCGAATTAAAGCTATGCAAAGGAGCAAAGGACCTATATTTTATGCGGTAGTGCATAAATGTGTGTGTGTATATATATATATATATATATATATATATATATCATGGTGAAGCAATATGGCTTCTACCTTATATATATATATATAGATATATATTAGAAATAGCAAGAACAAGAACAGAGAAAAGAAATTTTGATCTCATACTACTTTATCAACAAACCCTCAGAATAAAAGCATGATACTTACCTGGAAATTGCTTTAATCTTTTCAAAATCTTTGTTCAAGATGGCGTAGTCTCGTCGATAACGTGTTATAAAATAATAAAATTAAAATGCAAGAGAACATATAAGAAAGGGACTTGAAGATTGATATTATTTCTTTCACTTCTGTGTATCTTCCATAGGACATAAGTGGTCCTATTTATAGGAAAACTAATTTAGTAATACATTTGGTGATTACCAACTAAAAGATAACTTACATTTGGTGATCACTAATGTAACGACCCATTTGGTCGTTTAGCACTTTTAGGCCTAATATTCCTAAAACACCCTTTTCGTGGTCTAATTTTGGTGTCTATAGTCTGCGATAACGGTGATTCAATTATTTAATCGACGAGTTTTAGTCCTCATTTGATACGCGAGGACGAATGTTCTAAAGGGGAGGGGGAGAATGTTACACTCCATAATAATCCGTGCTACTTGTATTAAAACAAGAAAGAATGAGTTAAGAAGGTTCAAGGAAAGTTAATCGAGTTAGTAAGAATATCGTTATAAATAGGGTTGTCTTAAGTATCTCGATGTCACGACCCAATTCACGAATCGTGGTGGCACCTACACTATCCCTTCGAGTAGGCGAACCACATTACTAATAACAAGTTAAATAAGCGGAAAATTTATTTAAGAATAAGTTATCAAGTTTTAAATACTTATTATAGCAAGAAATGTCACGCCAATCCCAAAAATCTGGTCAAAGGGTACAAGAGCGCTAACATAGGACTAAGTCCGAAAATACCCGAAGTGCTACATATTGTCTCGAATACAAAAACGTAAATAGATAGAGGAGGTTCTTCGGGGGCCACGGATGTAGCTCACCTGAATAACTAAAGATGTCACCCTCACGTATCAGCCACGGGGTTTAGAACTGGAGCCTGGATCGTACTCTGCACTCAACAAAAGTGCAGCAAGAGTAGTATCAGTACAACACTTGTACCGGTAGGCATCATAGGCCGACAATGATTAGATAACGTATGAAGAAGTCAAAACCAACAAGTAAGCACATAGAGCAAACAGGTATGGTCACATATCAATACAAGTAAGGTGTAAAGGAATCATGAAATCAACCAAGACAGATATAATTCACCAAATGATCAGTCAAATATATATAAGTGGATGAATGAAATGCAATATTGTATGTAGGATGAATGCAATGCATATGCAGTTTTGTACAACATGT